>NW_027672604.1:0-185000 GCF_964165515.1 Mesoplodon bidens | reverse complement strand
CTTTCTGCAGGAGTTGCCAGGCTGCCACCTGTAAAGAAGAGGATGTGTCACCCATAACTTCCACTGGAATATCTCTCCGGGCTGAGGTGAGGAAGGAAAAAAAGGAGTGGGGGCCGGGACAGGAGGGGTATCTCAGGCAGGGCAATAGAAATCTTCCAGAAGAGCGCCCGTGGCCAGGACCATCCTGGCTGACCTGCAGGCACCAAGGTGGCCTGCGTGCTGTCGTTGGTGTGGCTCCACGGCCCTTCCTCTAGGCTTTCAAGCCCTTGTACATATTCAGGTGTTTCACCTGGGAAGGGTGGGAACAGTTCAGCAACAGCTGGCCTGGGGCTCAGCTCACGTTTACTCACAGAGGCCTCGGCACGGTCCCCGAGCTTTGCAATAAGGACGCTCCTTGCGTGGGCGGGCGGGGCTGCTGGCTCTATGGGAGATGATTCCCCACCTCTGACCAATTTCAGAATTGTTTACCACTGGAGCAAGTGCCTTGGTAGTGTTTTCCTCTGTATAACTGTTAGGTTCAGTTTTTTTTTTTCTTTTTTGGTTCAAGTTAGATTTTATTCCTCTTTTATGTATTTATGGATATAAGCATGGAAATAATTCATTCTTATAAATACATCAGTGTGAATGGAAGAACTTTTTTTATGTTTTATTTTTACATTTTATTTTTAAAAATTTTGAACTTTAATTTTATTTATTTTTTTATACACTAGGTTATTATTAGTTATCTATTTTATGCATAGACATGTATACAGGTCAATCCCAATCTCCCAACTCATCCCACCACCACCACACCATGGCTTCCCCCACTTTGTGTCCATACGTTTGTTCTCTACCTCTGTGTCTCTATTTCTGCCCTGCAAACCAGTTCATCAGTAGCATTTTTCTAGGTTCCACATATAGGCATTAATATACATTATTTGTTTTTCTCTTTCTGACTTACTTCACTCCGTATGACAGTCTCTAGATCCATCAACTTCTCTACAAATGACCCAGTTTCATTCCTTTTTATGGCTGAGTAATATTCCATTTTATATATGTACCACATCTTTATCCATTCGTCTGTCTGTGGGCATTTAGGTTGCTTCCATTACCTGGCTATTGTAAATAGTGCTGCAATGAACATTGTGGTGAATGTGTCTTTCTGATTTATGGTTTTCTTTGGGTATATGCCCAGAAGTGGGATTGCTGGATCCTACTGTAATTCTGTTTTTAGTTTTTTAAAGGAACCTCCATACTGTTCTCCATAGTGACTGTATCAATTTACATTCCCACCAATAGCGGAAGAGGGTTCCTTTTGTCCACACCCTCCCCAGAATTTGTTGTTTGTAGATTATCTGATGATGCCGATTCTAACAGGTGTGAGGTCTTACCTCATTGTAGTTTTGTTTTGCATTTCTCTAATAATTAGTGATGTTGAGCAGCTTTTCATGTGCGTCTTGGCCATCTCTGTGTCTTCTTTGAAGAAACGTCTATTTAGATCTTCTGCCCATTTTTGTATTGGGTTGTTTGTTTTATTAATATTAAGCTGCATGAGCTGTTTATATATATTGGAGATTAAACCTTTGTCCATTGATTCGTTTGTGAAAGTTTTCGCCCATTCTGAGGGTTGCCTTTTTCCATTCCAGTTTTTTTAACAAAGAAAGAAAGAAATCAAAAGAAGCAGAACACTAATGTGCGTGAAATATGCCTCTTGAAACTGTCGTTTTGAAATATGGACGTCTTTTGAATTTTTTGGTCGATATATGACCCCAGGATTTGTTTTCAGGGCAGGTGTCATTTACAGGCCTGTAATGATTTGGAATATCCACTGACCATTAGCGCTGGGATTAAAGCTGCTGTTGTGTGAAACGGCCACAAGGTGGCAGCAGTTCTCCCTTACCAAATCTGGTTACTAGGGCAGCAGAGCCTCAATGGAAGTCGCGTTCTAGATTGGAATGTAGAACGGAATGTGCCAGGAGAAAGCCCCTCAAGTTTGTCTCACTACTTCTTGTTCGTGTTTTTAATTTAATTTTTTATTTTTTATTACAGCAAGTTTGAGTACAACGTTTAGCTTGTTGTAGGTGTGCAAGAGGTGGTTCTTTTACACATATACATATGTCTGTTCTTCCTGGGATCCTTTTCCCATGTTCGTTATGACAGAATGTTGAGTAGTCTTCTCTTGGTACTCCGTAGGTCTTTGGTGATAATATACGTCTACTGTGTTTGTATATGTCTGTTAACCCCAATATCATAATGAATTCAATCCTCACACCTTTCCTTTGGTGAACCATAAGTTTGTTTAATGAATCTGTGATTGCCCTTCTCCGTGGAAATATCTGCCCTGGTATCAATTTATAGGTAACACCTATAAGT
Source organism: Mesoplodon bidens (assembly GCF_964165515.1). NCBI lineage: Eukaryota > Metazoa > Chordata > Mammalia > Artiodactyla > Ziphiidae > Mesoplodon > Mesoplodon bidens. Next base: position 182,648 of record NW_027672604.1, on the reverse strand, counting down.
GATATGATATGATATGTGTCTTTCACTTTCTGACTTACTCCAAGTCACGTGATTACCTCTAGACTCATCTACGGTGCTGCAAATGGCATTGTGTGCTTTTTTTCCTTGGCGAATATTCTGTCTTAGCGAGGTCCATTTTCTGCAATGTGATTCCCCGAGGGCTGAGGATTAGCTGACCTGGGCAGCCTGACCCTGCCGGCAAGCCCTCCCCAGGTGTGCCTGGGTTGAGGTCAATATAAACAGCACTCCAGGCAGCAATAGCCCCTGCAGCTGTGCCTGACTCCATATTCTCTGCCCCGTCAGCAGTCTCGGGGCTGTGCTGGTGGGAGGGTGTGAGGGTCCACGGCTTTGTGGGTGGCCCGGTGTGAGTGGGGCTCTGCTGGACTTTCTGCAGGAGTTGCCAGGCTGCCACCTGTAAAGAAGAGGATGTGTCACCCATAACTTCCACTGGAATATCTCTCCGGGCTGAGGTGAGGAAGGAAAAAAAGGAGTGGGGGCCGGGACAGGAGGGGTATCTCAGGCAGGGCAATAGAAATCTTCCAGAAGAGCGCCCGTGGCCAGGACCATCCTGGCTGACCTGCAGGCACCAAGGTGGCCTGCGTGCTGTCGTTGGTGTGGCTCCACGGCCCTTCCTCTAGGCTTTCAAGCCCTTGTACATATTCAGGTGTTTCACCTGGGAAGGGTGGGAACAGTTCAGCAACAGCTGGCCTGGGGCTCAGCTCACGTTTACTCACAGAGGCCTCGGCACGGTCCCCGAGCTTTGCAATAAGGACGCTCCTTGCGTGGGCGGGCGGGGCTGCTGGCTCTATGGGAGATGATTCCCCACCTCTGACCAATTTCAGAATTGTTTACCACTGGAGCAAGTGCCTTGGTAGTGTTTTCCTCTGTATAACTGTTAGGTTCAGTTTTTTTTTTTCTTTTTTGGTTCAAGTTAGATTTTATTCCTCTTTTATGTATTTATGGATATAAGCATGGAAATAATTCATTCTTATAAATACATCAGTGTGAATGGAAGAACTTTTTTTATGTTTTATTTTTACATTTTATTTTTAAAAATTTTGAACTTTAATTTTATTTATTTTTTTATACACTAGGTTATTATTAGTTATCTATTTTATGCATAGACATGTATACAGGTCAATCCCAATCTCCCAACTCATCCCACCACCACCACACCATGGCTTCCCCCACTTTGTGTCCATACGTTTGTTCTCTACCTCTGTGTCTCTATTTCTGCCCTGCAAACCAGTTCATCAGTAGCATTTTTCTAGGTTCCACATATAGGCATTAATATACATTATTTGTTTTTCTCTTTCTGACTTACTTCACTCCGTATGACAGTCTCTAGTTCCATCAACTTCTCTACAAATGACTCAGTTTCATTCCTTTTTATGGCTGAGTAATATTCCATTTTATATATGTACCACATCTTTATCCATTCGTCTGTCTGTGGGCATTTAGGTTGCTTCCATTACCTGTCTATTGTAAATAGTGCTGCAATGAACGTTGTGGTGAATGTGTCTCTGTGATTTATGGTTTTCTCTGGGTATATGCCCAGAAGTGGGATTGCTGGATCCTATGGTAATTCTCTTTTTAGTTTTTTAAAGGAACCTCCATACTGTTCTCCATAGTGACTGTATCAATTTACATTCCCACCAATAGCGGAAGAGGGTTCCTTTTGTCCACACCCTCCCCAGAATTTGTTGTTTGTAGATTATCTGATGATGCCGATTCTAACAGGTGTGAGGTCTTACCTCATTGTAGTTTTGATTTGCATTTCTCTAATAATTAGTGATGTTGAGCAGCTTTTCATGTGCGTCTTGGCCATCTCTGTGTCTTCTTTAAAGAAACGTCTCTTTAGATCTTCTGCCCATTTTTGTATTGGGTTATTTGTTTTATTAATATTAAGCTGCATGAGCTGTTTATATATATTGGAGATTAAACCTTTGTCCATTGATTCGTTTGTGAACGTTTTCGCCCATTCTCTGGGTTGCCTTTTTCCATTCCCGTTTTTTTAACAAAGAAAGAAAGAAAGCAAAAGAAGCAGAACACTAATGTGCGTGAAATATGCCTCTTGAAACTGTCATTTTGAAATATGGACGTCTTTTGAATTTTTTGGTCGATATATGACCCCAGGATTTGTTTTCAGGGCAGGTGTCATTTACAGACCTGTAATGATTTGGAATATCCACTGACCATTAGCGCTGGGATTAAAGCTGCTGTTGTGTGAAACGGCCACAAGGTGGCAGCAGTTCTCCCTTACCAAATCTGGTTACTAGGGCAGCAGAGCCTCAATGGAAGTCGCGTTCTAGATTGGAATGTAGAACGGAATGTGCCAGGAGAAAGCCCCTCAAGTTTGTCTCACTACTTCTTGTTCGTGTTTTTAATTTAATTTTTTATTTTTTATTACAGCAAGTTTGAGTACAACGTTTAGCTTGTTGTAGGTGTGCAAGAGGTGGTTCTTTTACACATATACATATGTCTGTTCTTCCTGGGATCCTTTTCCCATGTATGTTATGACAGAATGTTGAGTAGTCTTCTCTTGGTACTCCGTAGGTCTTTGGTGATTATATATGTCTACTGTGTTTGTATATGTCTGTTAACCCCAATATCGTAATGAATTCAATCCTCACACCTTTCCTTTGTTGAACCATAAGTTTGTTTAATGAATCTGTGATTGCCCTTCTCCGTGGAAATATCTGCCCGGGTATCAATTTATAGGTAACACCTATAAGTGATATGATATGATATGTGTCTTTCACTTTCTGACTTACTCCAAGTCACGTGATTACCTCTAGACTCATCTACGGTGCTACAAATGGCGTTGTGTGCTTCTTTTCCTTGGCGAATATTCTGTCTTAGCGAGGTCCATTTTCTGCAATGTGATTCCCTGAGGGCTGAGGATTAGCTGACCTGGGCAGCCTGACCCTGCCGGCAAGCCCTCCCCAGGTGTGCCTGGGTTGAGGTCAATATAAACAGCACTCCAGGCAGCAATAGCCCCTGCAGCTGTGCCTGACTCCATATTCTCTGCCCCGTCAGCAGTCTCGGGGCTGTGCTGGTGGGAGGGTGTGAGGGTCCATGGCTTTGTGGGTGGCCCGGTGTGAGTGGGGCTCTGCTGGACTTTCGGCAGGAGTTGCCAGGCTGCCACCTGTAAAGAAGAGGATGTGTCACCCATAACTTCCACTGGAATATCTCTCCGGGCTGAGGTGAGGAAGGAAAAAAAGGAGTGGGGGCCGGGACAGGAGAGGTATCTCAGGCAGGGCAATGGAAAGCTTCCAGAAGAGCGCCCGTGGCCAGGACCATCCTGGCTGACCTGCAGGCACCAAGTTGGCCTGCGTGCTGTCGCTGGTGTGGCTCCACGGCCCTTCCTCTAGGCTTTCAAGCCCTTGTACATATTCAGGTGTTTCACCTGGGAAGGGTGGGAACAGTTCAGCAGCAGCTGGCCTGGGGCTCAGCTCACGTTTACTCACAGAGGCCTCGGCACGGTCCCCGAGCTTTGCAATAAGGACACTCCTTGCGTGGGCGGGCGGGGCTGCTGCCTCTATGGGAGATGATTCCCCACCTCTGACCAATTTCAGAATTGTTTACCACTGGAGCAAGTGCCTTGGTAGTGTTTTCCTCTGTATAACTGTTAGGTTCAGTTTTTTTTTTTTCTTTTTTGGTTCAAGTTAGATTTTATTCCTCTTTTATGTATTTATAGATATAAGCATGGAAATAATTCATTCTTATAAATACATCAGTGTGAATGGAAGAACTTTTTTTCTGTTTTATTTTTACATTTTTAAAAATTTTGAAATTTAATTTTATTTATTTTTTTATACACTAGGTTATTATTAGTTATCTATTTTATGCATAGACATGTATACAGGTCAATCCCAATCTCCCAACTCATCCCACCACCACCACCCCATGGCTTCCCCCACTTTGTGTCGATACGTTTGTTCTCTACCTCTGTGTCTCTATTTCTGCCCTGCAAACCAGTTCATCTGTAGCATTTTTCTACGTTCCACATATAGGCATTAATATACAATATGTGTTTTTCTCTTTCTGACTTACTTCACTCTGTATGACAGTCTCTAGATCCATCAACTTCTCTACAAATGACCCAGTTTCATTCCTTTTTATGGCTGAGTAATATTCCATTTTATATATGTACCACATCTTTATCCATTCGTCTGTCTCTGGCCATTTAGGTTGCTTCCATTACCTGGCTATTGTAAATAGTGCTGCAATGAACATTGTGGTGAACGTGTCTCTGTGATTTATGGTTTTCTCTGGGTATATGGCCAGAAGTGGGATTTCTGGATCCTATGGTAATTCTCTTTTTAGTTTATTAAAGGAACCTCCATACTGTTCTCCATAGTGACTGTATCATTTTACATTCCCACCAATAGCGGAAGAGGGTTCCTTTTGTCCACACCCTCCCCAGAATTTGTTGTTTGTAGATTATCTGATGATGCCGATTCTATCAGGTGTGCGGTTTTACCTCATTGTAGTTTTGATTTGCATTTCTCTAATAAATACTGATGTTGAGCAGATTTTCATGTGCGTCTTGTCCATCTCTGTGTCTTCTTTGAAGAAACGTCTATTTAGATCTTCTGCCCATTTTTGTATTGGGTTGTTTGTTTTATTAATATTAAGCTGCATGAGCTGTTTATATACATTGGAGATTAAACCTTTGTCCATTGATTTGTTTGTGAACGTTTTCGCCCATTCTGAGGGTTGCCTTTTTCCATTCCCGTTTTTTTAACAAAGAAAGAAAGAAAGCAAAAGAAGCAGAACACTAATGTGCGTGAAATATGCCTCTTGAAACCCTCGTTTTGAAATATGGACGTCCTTTGATTTTTTTGGTCGATATATGGACCCAGGATTTGTTTTCAGGGCAGGTGTCATTTACAGGCCTGTAATGATTTTGAATATCCACTGACCATTAGCGCTGGGATTAAAGCTGCTGTTGTGTGAAACGGCCACAAGGTGGCAGCAGTTCTCCCTTACCAAATCTGGTTACTAGGGCAGCAGAGCCTCAATGGAAGTCGCATTCTAGATTGGAATGAAGAAGGGAATGTGCCAGGAGAAAGCCCCTCGAGTTTGTCTCACTACTTCTTGTTTGTGTTTTTAATTTAATTTTTTATTTTTTATTACAGCAAGTTTGAGTACAACGTTTAGCTTGTTGTAGGTGTGCAAGAGGTGGTTCTTTTACACATATACATATGTCTGTTCTTCCTGGGATCCGTTTCCCATGTACGTTATGACAGAATGTTGAGTAGTCTTCTCTTGGTACTCCGTAGCTCTTTGGTGATTATATACGTCTACTGTGTTTGTATGTGTCTGTCAACAACAATATCGTAATGAATTCAATCCTCACACCTTTCCTTTGGTGAACCATAAGTTTGTTTAATGAATCTGTGATTGCCCTTCCTCGTGGAAATATCTGCCCTGGTATCAATTTATAGGTAACACCTATAAGTGATATGGTATGATATGTGTCTTTCACTTTCTGACTTACTCCAAGTCACGTGATTACCTCTACACTCATCTACGGTGCTGCAAGTGGCATTGTGTCCTTTTTTTCCTTGGCGAATATTCTGTCTTAGCGAGGTCCATTTTCTGCAATGTGATTCCCTGAGGGCTGACGATTAGCTGACCTGGGCAGCCTGACCCTGCCGGCAAGCCCTCCCCAGGTGTGCCTGGGTTGAGGTCAATATAAACAGCACTCCAGGCAGCAATAGCCCCTGCAGCTGTGCCTGACTCCATATTCTCTGCCCCGTAAGCAGTCTCGGGGCTGTGCTAGTGGGAGGGTGTGAGGGTCCACGGCTTTGTGGGTGGCACGGTGTGAGTGGGGCTCTGCTGGACTTTCTGCAGGAGTTGCCAGGCTGCCACCTGTAAAGAAGAGGATGTGTCACCCATAACTTCCACTGGAATATCTCTCCGGGCTGAGGTGAGGAAGGAAAAAAAGGAGTGGGGGCCGCGACAGGAGGGGTATCACAGGCAGGGCAATGGAAAGCTTCCAGAAGAGCGCCCGTGGCCACGACCATCCTGGCTGACCTGCAGGCACCAAGTTGGCCTGCGTGCTGTCGCTGGTGTGGCTCCACGGCCCTTCCTCTAGGCTTTGAAGCCCTTGTACATATTCAGGTGTTTCACCTGGGAAGGGTGGGAACAGTTCAGCCGCAGCTGGCCTGGGGCTCAGCTCACGTTTACTCACAGAGGCCTCGGCACGGTCCCCCAGCTTTGCAATAAGGACGCTCCTTGCGTGGGAGGGCGGGGCTGCTGGCTGTATGGGTGATGATTCCCCACCTCTGACCAATTTCAGAATTTTTTACCACTGGAGCAAGTGCCTTGGTAGTGTTTTCCTCTGTATAACTGTTAGGTTCAGTTTTTTTTTTCTTTTTTGGTTCAAGTTAGATTTTATTCCTCTTTTATGTATTTATAGATATAAGCATCTAAATAATTCATTCTTATAAATACATCAGTGTGAATGGAAGAACATTTTTTCTGTTTTATTTTTACATTTTATTTTTAAAATTTTTGAAATTTAATTTTAATTATTTTTTTATACACTAGGTTATTATTAGTTATCTATTTTATGCATAGACATGTATACAGGTCAATCCCAATCTCCCAACTCATCCCACCACCACCACCCCATGGCTTCCCCCACTTTGTGTCCATACGTTTGTTCTCTACCTCTGTGTCTCTATTTCTGCCCCGCAAACCAGTTCATCTGTAGCATTTTTCTAGGTTCCACATATAGGCATTAATATACAATATTTGTTTTCTCTTTCTGACATACTTCACTCTGTATGACAGTCTCTAGATCCATCAACTTCTCTACAAATGACCCAGTTTCATTCCTTTTTATGGCTGAGTAATATTCCATTTTATATATGTACCACATCTTTATCCATTCGTCTGTCTGTGGCCATTTAGGTTGCTTCCATTACCTGGCTATTGTAAATAGTGCTGCAATGAACTTTGTGGTGAGTGTGTCTTTGTGATTTATGGTTTTCTCTGGGTATATGCCCAGAAGTGGGATTGCTGGATCCTATGGTAATTCTCTTTTTAGTTTTTTAAAGGAACCTCCATACTGTTCTCCATAGTGACTGTATCAATTTACATTCCCACCAATAGCGAAAGAGGGTTCCTTTTGTCCACACCCTCCCCAGAATTTGTTGTTTGTAGATTATCTGATGATGCCGATTCTAACAGGTGTGAGGTCTTACCTCATTGTAGTTTTGATTTGCATTTCTCTAATAATTAGTGATGTTGAGCAGATTTTCATGTGCGTCTTGGCCATCTCTGTGTCTTCTTTGAAGAAACGTCTATTTAGATCTTCTGCCCATTTTTGTATTGGGTTGTTTGTTTTCTTAATATTAAGCTGCATGAGCAGTTTATATATATTGGAGATTAAACCTTTGTCCATTAATTCGTTTGTGAAAGTTTTCGCCCATTCTGAGGGTTGCCTTTTTCCATTCCAGTTTTTTTAACAAAGAAAGAAAGAAATCAAAAGAAGCAGAACACTAATGTGCGTGAAATATGCCTCTTGAAACTGTCGTTTTGAAATATGGACGTCTTTTGAATTTTTTGGTCGATATATGACCCCAGGATTTGTTTTCAGGGCAGGTGTCATTTACAGGCCTGTAATGATTTGGAATATCCACTGACCATTAGCGCTGGGATTAAAGCTGCTGTCGTGTGAAACGGCCACAAGGTGGCAGCAGTTCTCCCTTACCAAATCTGGTTACTAGGGCAGCAGAGCCTCAATGGAAGTCGTGTTCGAGATTGGAATGTAGAACGGAATGTGCCAGGAGAAAGCCCCTCAAGTTTTTCTCACTAATTCTTGTTCGTGTTTTTAATTTAATTTTTTATTTTTTATTACAGCAAGTTTGAGTACAACGTTTAGCTTCTTGTAGGTGTGCAAGAGGTGGTTCTTTTACACATATACATATGTCTGTTCTTCCTGGGATCCTTTACCCATGTTCGTTATGACAGAATGTTGAGTCGTCTTCTCTTGGTACTCCGTAGGTCTTTGGTGATAATATACGTCTACTGTGTTTGTATATGTCTGTTAACCCCAATATCATAATGAATTCAATCCTCACACCTTTCCTTTGGTGAACCATAAGTTTGTTTAATGAATCTGTGATTGCCCTTCTCCGTGGAAATATCTGCCCTGGTATCAATTTATAGGTAACACCTATAAGTGATATGATATGATAAGTGTCTTTCACTTTCTGACTTACTCCAAGTCACGTGATTACCTCTAGACTCATCTACGGTGCTGCAAATGGCATTGTGTGCTTTTTTTCCTTGGCGAATATTCTGTCTTAGCGAGGTCCATTTTCTGCAATGTGATTCCCCGAGGGCTGAGGATTAGCTGACCTGGGCAGCCTGACCCTGCCGGCAAGCCCTCCCCAGGTGTGCCTGGGTTGAGGTCAATATAAACAGCACTCCAGGCAGCAATAGCCCCTGCAGCTGTGCCTGACTCCATATTCTCTGCCCCGTCAGCAGTCTCGGGGCTGTGCTGGTGGGAGGGTGTGAGGGTCCATGGCTTTGTGGGTGGCCCGGTGTGAGTGGGGCTCTGCTGGACTTTCTGCAGGAGTTGCCAGGCTGCCACCTGTAAAGAAGAGGATGTGTCACCCATAACTTCCACTGGAGTATCTCTCTGGGCTGTGGTGAGGAAGGAAAAAAAGGAGTGGGGGCCGGGACAGGAGGGGTATCTCAGGCAGGGCAATGGAAAGCTTCCAGAAGAGCGCCCGTGGCCAGGACCATCCCGGCTGACCTGCAGGCACCAAGTTGGCCTGCGTGCTTTCGCTGGTGTGGCTCCACGGCCCTTCCTCTAGGCTTTCAAGCCCTTGTACATATTCAGGTGTTTCACCTGGGAAGGGTGGGAACAGTTCAGCAGCAGCTGGCCTGGGGCTCAGCTCACGTTTACTCACAAAGGCCTCGGCACGGTCCCCCAGCTTTGCAATAAGGACGCTCCTTGCGTGGGCGGGTGGGGCTGCTGGCTGTATGGGAGATGATTCCCCACCTCTGACCAATTTCAGAATTGTTTACCACAGGAGCAAGTGCCTTGGTAGTGTTTTCCTCTGTATAACTGTTAGGTTCAGTTTTTTTTTTTTCTTTTTTGTTTCAAGTTAGATTTTATTCCTCTTTTATGTATTTATAGGTATAAGCATGGAAATAATTCATTCTTATAAATACATCAGTGTGAATGGAAGAACTTTTTTTCTGTTTTATTTTTACATTTTATTTTTTAAAATTTTGAAATTTAATTTTATTTATTTTTTTATACACTAGGTTATTATTAGTTATCTATTTTATGCATAGACATGTATACAGGTCAATCCTAATCTCCCAACTCATCCCACCACCACCACCCCATGGCTTCCCCCACTTTGTGTCGATACGTTTGTTCTCTACCTCTGTGTCTCTATTTCTGCCCTGCAAACCAGTTCATCTGTAGCATTTTTCTAGGTTCCACATATAGGCATTAATATACAATATTTGTTTTTCTCTTTCTGACTTACTTCACTCTGTATGACAGTCTCTAGTTCCATCAACTTCTCTACAAATGACTCAGTTTCATTCCTTTTTATGGCTGAGTAATATTCCATTTTATATATGTACCACGTCTTTATCCATTCGTCTGTCTGTGGGCATTTAGGTTGCTTCCATTACCTGGCTATTGTAAATAGTGCTGCAATGAACATTGTGGTGAATGTGTCTCTGTGATTTATGGTTTTCTCTGGGTATATGCCCAGAAGTGGGATTGCTGGATCCTATGGTAATTCTCTTTTTAGTTTTTTAAAGGAACCTCCATACTGTTCTCCATAGTGACTGTATCAATTTACATTCCCACCTGTAGCGGAAGAGGGTTCCTTTTGTCCACACCCTCCCCAGAATTTGTTGTTTGTAGATTATCTGATGATGCCGATTCTAACAGGTGTGAGGTCTTACCTCATTGTAGTTTTGATTTGCATTTCTCTAATAATTAGTGATGTTGAGCAGCTTTTCATGTGCGTCTTGGCCATCTCTGTGTCTTCTTTGAAGAAACGTCTATTTAGATCTTCTGCCCATTTTTGTATTGGGTTGTTTGTTTTATTAATATTAAGCTGCATGAGCTGTTTATATATATTGGAGATTAAACCTTTGTCCATTGATTCGTTTGTGAAAGTTTTCGCCCATTCTGAGGGTTGCCTTTTTCCATTCCCGTTTTTTTAACAAAGAAAGAAAAAATCAAAAGAAGCAGAACACTAATGTGCGTGAAATATGCCTCTTGAAACAGTCGTTTTGAAATATGGACGTCTTTTGAATTTTTTGGTCGATATATGACCCCAGGATTTGTTTTCAGGGCAGGTGTCATTTACAGGCCTGTAATGATTTGGAATATCCACTGACCATTAGCGCTGCTGGGATTGAATCTGCTGTTGTGTGAAACGGCCACAAGGTGGCAGCAGTTCTCCCTTACCAAATCTGGTTACTAGGGCAGCAGAGCCTCAATGGAAGTCGCGTTCTAGATTGGAATGTAGAACGGAATGTGCCAGGAGAAAGCCCCTCAAGTTTGTCTCACTAATTCTTGTTCGTGTTTTTAATTTAATTTTTTATTTTTTATTACAGCAAGTTTGAGTACAACGTTTAGCTTGTTGTAGGTGTGCAAGAGGTGGTTCTTTTACACATATACATATGTCTGTTCTTCCTGGGATCCTTTTCCCATGTTCGTTATGACAGAATGTTGAGTAGTCTTCTCTTGGTGCTCCGTAGGTCTTTGGTGATAATATTCGTCTACTGTGTTTGTATATGTCTGTTAACCCCAGTATCATAATGAATTCAATCCTCACACCTTTCCTTTGGTGAACCATAAGTTTGTTTAATGAATCTGTGATTGCCCTTCTCCGTGGAAATATCTGCCCTGGTATCAATTTATAGGTAACACCTATAAGTGATATGATATGATATGTGTCTTTCACTTTCTGACTTAATCCAAGTCACGTGATTACCTCTAGACTCATCTACGGTGCTGCAAATGGCATTGTGTGCTTTTTTTCCTTGGCGAATATTCTGTCTTAGCGAGGTCCATTTTCTGCAATGTGATTCCCCGAGGGCTGAGTATTAGCTGACCTGGGCAGCCTGACCCTGCCGGCAAGCCCTCCCCAGGTGTGCCTGGGTTGAGGTCAATATAAACAGCACTCCAGGCAGCAATAGCCCCTGCAGCTGTGCCTTACTCCATATTCTCTGCCCCGTCAGCAGTCTCGGGGCTGTGCTGGTGGGAGGGTGTGAGGGTCCACGGCTTTGTGGGTGGCCCGGTGTGAGTGGGGCTCTGCTGGACTTTCTGCAGGAGTTGCCAGGCTGCCACCTGTAAAGAAGAGGATGTGTCACCCATAACTTCCACTGGAATATCTCTCCGGGCTGAGGTGAGGAAGGAAAAAAAGGAGTGGGTGCCGGGACAGGGGGGGTATCACAGGCAGGGCAATAGAAAGCTTCCAGAAGAGCGCCCGTGGCCAGGACCATCCTGGCTGACCTGCAGGCACCAAGTTGGCCTGCGTGCTTTCGCTGGTGTGGCTCCACGGCCCTTCCTCTAGGCTTTCAAGCCCTTGTACATATTCAGGTGTTTCACCTGGGAAGGGTGGGAACAGTTCTGCAGCAGCTGGCCTGGGGCTCAGCTCAAGTTTACTCACAAAGGCCTCGGCACGGTCCCCCAGCTTTGCAATAAGGACACTCCTTGCGTGGGCGGGAGGGGCTGCTGGCTGTATGGGAGATGATTCCCCACCTCTGACCAATTTCAGAATTGTTTACCACTGGAGCAAGTGCCTTGGTAATGTTTTCCTCTGTATAACTGTTAGGTTCAGTTTTTTTTTTTTTTTCTTTTTTGGTTCAAGTTAGATTTTATTCCTCTTTTATGTATTTATAGATATAAGCATGGAAATAATTCATTCTTATAAATACATCAGTGTGAATGGAAGAACTTTTTTTCTGTTTTATTTTTACATTTTATTTTTTAAAATTTTGAAATTTAATTTTATTTATTTTTTTATACACTAGGTTATTATTAGTTATCTATTTTATGCATAGACATGTATACAGGTCAATCCCAATCTCCCAACTCATCCCACCACCACCACCCCATGGCTTCCCCCACTTTGTGTCGATACGTTTGTTCTCTACCTCTGTGTCTCTATTTCTGCCCTGCAAACCAGTTCATCTGTAGCATTTTTCTAGGTTCCACATATAGGCATTAATATACAATATTTGTTTTTCTCTTTCTGACTTACTTCACTCTGTATGACAGTCTCTAGATCCATCAACTTCTCTACAAATGACTCAGTTTCATTCCTTTTTATGGCTGAGTAATATTCCATTTTATATATGTACCACATCTTTATCCATTCGTCTGTCTGTGGGCATTTATGTTGCTTCCATTACCTGGCTATTGTAAATAGTGCTGCAATGAACATTGTGGTGAATGTGTCTCTGTGATTTATGGTTTTCTCTGGGTATATGCCCAGAAGTGGGATTGCTGGATCCTATGGTAATTCTCTTTTTACTTTTTTAAAGGAACCTCCATACTGTTCTCCATAGTGACTGTATCAATTTACATTCCCACCAATAGCCGAAGAGGGTTCCTTTTGTCCACACCCTCCCCAGAATTTGTTGTTTGTAGATTATCTGATGATGCCGATTCTAACAGGTGTGAGGTCTTACCTCATTGTAGTTTTGATTTGCATTTCTCTAATAATTAGTGATGTTGAGCAGCTTTTCATGTGCGTCTTGGCCATCTCTGTGTCTTCTTTGAAGAAACGTCTATTTAGATCTTCTGCCCATTTTTGTATTGGGTTGTTTGTTTTATTAATATTAAGCTGCATGAGCTGTTTATATATATTGGAGATTAAACCTTTGTCCATTGATTCGTTTGTGAAAGTTTTCGCCCATTCTGAGGGTTGCCTTTTTCCATTCCCGTTTTTTTAACAAAGAAAGAAAGAAATCAAAAGAAGCAGAACACTAATGTGCGTGAAATATGCCTCTTGAAACAGTCGTTTTCAAATATGGAAGTCTTTTGAATTTTTTGGTCGATATATGACCCCAGGATTTGTTTTCAGGGCAGGTGTCATTTACAGGCCTGTAATGATTTGGAATATCCACTGACCATTAGCGCTGCTGGGATTGAATCTGCTGTTGTGTGAAACGGCCACAAGGTGGCAGCAGTTCTCCCTTACCAAATCTGGTTACTAGGGCAGCAGAGCCTCAATGGAAGTCGCGTTCTAGATTGGAATGTAGAACGGAATGTGCCAGGAGAAAGCCCCTCAAGTTTGTCTCACTAGTTCTTGTTCGTGTTTTTAATTTAATTTTTTATTTTTTATTACAGCAAGTTTGAGTACAACGTTTAGCTTGTTGTAGGTGTGCAAGAGGTGGTTCTTTTACACATATACATATGTCTGTTCTTCCTGGGATCCTTTTCCCATGTTCGTTATGACAGAATGTTGAGTAGTCTTCTCTTGGTACTCCGTAGGTCTTTGGTGATAATATACGTCTACTGTGTTTGTATATGTCTGTTAACCCCAGTATCATAATGAATTCAATCCTCACACCTTTCCTTTGGTGAACCATAAGTTTGTTTAATGAATCTGTGATTGCCCTTCTCCGTGGAAATATCTGCCCTGGTATCAATTTATAGGTAACACCTATAAGTGATATGATATGATATGTGTCTTTCACTTTCTGACTTACTCCAAGTCACGTGATTACCTCTAGACTCATCTACGGTGCTGCAAATGGCATTGTGTGCTTTTTTTCCTTGGCGAATATTCTGTCTTAGCGATGTCCATTTTCTGCAATGTGATTCCCCGAGGGCTGAGGATTAGCTGACCTGGGCAGCCTGACCCTGCCGGCAAACCCTCCCCAGGTGTGCCTGGGTTGAGGTCAATATAAACAGCACTCCAGGCAGCAATAGCCCCTGCAGCTGTGCCTGACTCCATATTCTCTGCCCCGTCAGCAGTCTCGGGGCTGTGCTGGTGGGAGGGTGTGAGGGTCCACGGCTTTGTGGGTGGCCCGGTGTGAGTGGGGCTCTGCTGGACTTTCTGCAGGAGTTGCCAGGCTGCCACCTGTAAAGAAGAGGATGTGTCACCCATAACTTCCACTGGAATATCTCTCCGGGCTGAGGTGAGGAAGGAAAAAAAGGAGTGGGGGCCGGGACAGGAGGGGTATCTCAGGCAGGGCAATAGAAATCTTCCAGAAGAGCGCCCGTGGCCAGGACCATCCTGGCTGACCTGCAGGCACCAAGGTGGCCTGCGTGCTGTCGCTGGTGTGGCTCCACGGCCCTAGCTCTAGGCTTTCAAGCCCTTGTACATATTCAGGTGTTTCACCTGGGAAGGGTGGGAACAGTTCAGCAACACCTGGCCTGGGGCTCAGCTCACGTTTACTCACAGAGGCCTCGGCACGGTCCCCGAGCTTTGCAATAAGGACGCTCCTTGCGTGGGCGGGCGGGGCTGCTGGCTCTATGGGAGATGATTCCCCACCTGTGACCAATTTCAGAATTGTTTACCACTGGAGCAAGTGCCTTGGTAGTGTTTTCCTCTGTATAACTGTTAGGTTCAGTTTTTTTTTCTTTTTTGGTTCAAGTTAGATTTTATTCCTCTTTTATGTATTTATAGATATAAGCATGGAAATAATTCATTCTTATAAATACATCAGTGTGAATGGAAGAACTTTTTTTCTGTTTTATTTTTACATTTTATTTTTAAAAATTTTGAAATTAATTTTATTTATTTTTTTATACACTAGGTTATTATTAGTTATCTATTTTATGCATAGACATGTATACAGGTCAATCCCAATCTCCCAACTCATCCCACCACCACCACACCATGGCTTCCCCCACTTTGTGTCGATACGTTTGTTCTCTACCTCTGTGTCTCTATTTCTGCCATGCAAACCAGTTCATCAGTAGCATTTTTCTATGTTCCACATATAGGCATTAATATACATTATTTGTTTTTCTCTTTCTGACTTACTTAACTCTGTATGACAGTCTCTAGATCCATCAACTTCTCTACAAATGACCCAGTTTCATTCCTTTTTATGGCTGAGTAATATTCCATTTTATATATGTACCACATCTTTATCCATTCGTCTGTCTGTGGGCATTTAGGTTGCTTCCATTACCTGGCTATTGTAAATAGTGCTGCAATGAACATTGTGGTGAATGTGTCTTTGTGATTTATGGTTTTCTTTGGGTATATGCCCAGAAGTGGGATTGCTGGATCCTATGGTAATTCTCTTTTTACTTTTTTAAAGGAACCTCCATACTGTTCTCCATAGTGACTGTATCAATTTACATTCCCACCAATAGCCGAAGAGGGTTCCTTTTGTCCACACCCTCCCCAGAATTTGTTGTTTGTAGATTATCTTATGATGCCGATTCTAACAGGTGTGAGGTCTTACCTCATTGTAGTTTTGTTTTGCATTTCTCTAATAATTAGTGATGTTGAGCAGCTTTTCATGTGCGTCTTGGCCATCTCTGTGTCTTCTTTGAAGAAACTTCTATTTAGATCTTCTGCCCATTTTTGTATTGGGTTGTTTGTTTTATTAATATTAAGCTGCATGAGCTGTTTATATATATTGGAGATTAAACCTTTGTCCATTGATTCGTCTGTGAAAGTTTTCGCCCATTCTGAGGGTTGCCTTTTTCCTTTCCCGTTTTTTTAACAAAGAAAGAAAGAAATCAAAAGAAGCAGAACACTAATGTGCGTGAAATATGCCTCTTGAAACAGTCGTTTTGAAATATGGAAGTCTTTTGAATTTTTTGGTCGATATATGACCCCAGGATTTGTTTTCAGGGCAGGTGTCATTTACAGGCCTGTAATGATTTGGAATATCCACTGACCATTAGCGCTGCTGGGATTGAATCTGCTGTTGTGTGAAACGGCCACAAGGTGGCAGCAGTTCTCCCTTACCAAATCTGGTTACTAGGGCAGCAGAGCCTCAATGGAAGTCGCGTTCTAGATTGGAATGTAGAACGGAATGTGCCAGGAGAAAGCCCCTCAAGTTTGTCTCACTAGTTCTTGTTCGTGTTTTTAATTTAATTTTTTATTTTTTATTACAGCAAGTTTGAGTACAACGTTTAGCTTGTTGTAGGTGTGCAAGAGGTGGTTCTTTTACACATATACATATGTCTGTTCTTCCTGGGATCCTTTTCCCATGTTCGTTATGACAGAATGTTGAGTAGTCTTCTCTTGGTACTCCGTAGGTCTTTGGTGATAATATACGTCTACTGTGTTTGTATATGTCTGTTAACCCCAATATCGTAATGAATTCATTCCTCACACCTTTCCTTTGGTGAACCATAAGTTTGTTTAATGAATCTGTGATTGCCCTTCTCCGTGGAAATATCTGCCCTGGTATCAATTTATAGGTAACACCTATAAGTGATATGATATGATATGTGTCTTTCACTTTCTGACTTACTCCAAGTCACGTGATTACCTCTAGACTCATCTACGGTGCTGCAAATGGCATTGTGTGCTTTTTTTCCTTGGCGAATATTCTGTCTTAGCGAGGTCCATTTTCTGCAATGTGATTCCCCGAGGGCTGAGGATTAGCTGACCTGGGCAGCCTGACCCTGCCGGCAAACCCTCCCCAGGTGTGCCTGGGTTGAGGTCAATATAAACAGCACACCAGGCAGCAATAGCCCCTGCAGCTGTGCCTGACTCCATATTCTCTGCCCCGTCAGCAGTCTCGGGGCTGTGCTGGTGGGAGGGTGTGAGGGTCCACGGCTTTGTGGGTGGCCCGGTGTGAGTGGGGCTCTGCTGGACTTTCTGCAGGACTTGCCAGGCTGCCACCTGTAAAGAAGAGGATGTGTCACCCATAACTTCCACTGGAATATCTCTCCGGGCTGAGGTGAGGAAGGAAAAAAAGGAGTGGGGGCCGGGACAGGAGGGGTATCTCAGGCAGGGCAATAGAAATCTTCCAGAAGAGCGCCCGTGGCCAGGACCATCCTGGCTGACCTGCAGGCACCAAGGTGGCCTGCGTGCTGTCGCTGGTGTGGCTCCACGGCCCTAGCTCTAGGCTTTCAAGCCCTTGTACATATTCAGGTGTTTCACCTGGGAAGGGTGGGAACAGTTCAGCAACAGCTGGCCTGGGGCTCAGCTCACGTTTACTCACAGAGGCCTCGGCACGGTCCCCGAGCTTTGCAATAAGGACGCTCCTTGCGTGGGCGGGCGGGGCTGCTGGCTCTATGGGAGATGATTCCCCACCTCTGACCAATTTCAGAATTGTTTACCACTGGAGCAAGTGCCTTGGTAGTGTTTTCCTCTGTATAACTGTTAGGTTCAGTTTTTTTTTTCTTTTTTGGTTCAAGTTAGATTTTATTCCTCTTTTATGTATTTATAGATATAAGCATGGAAATAATTCATTCTTATAAATACATCAGTGTGAATGGAAGAACTTTTTTTCTGTTTTATTTTTACATTTTATTTTTAAAAATTTTGAAATTTAATTTTATTTATTTTTTTATACACTAGGTTATTATTAGTTATCTATTTTATGCATAGACATGTATACAGGTCAATCCCAATCTCCCAACTCATCCCACCACCACCACACCATGGCTTCCCCCACTTTGTGTCGATACGTTTGTTCTCTACCTCTGTGTCTCTATTTCTGCCCTGCAAACCAGTTCATCTGTAGCATTTTTCTAGGTTCCACATATAGGCATTAATATACATTATTTGTTTTTCTCTTTCTGACTTACTTCACTCTGTATGACAGTCTCTAGATCCATCAACTTCTCTACAAATGACCCAGTTTCATTCCTTTTTATGGCTGAGTAATATTCCATTTTATATATGTACCACATCTTTATCCATTCGTCTGTCTGTGGGCATTTAGGTTGCTTCCATTACCTGGCTATTGTAAATAGTGCTGCAATGAACATTGTGGTGAATGTGTCTTTGTGATTTATGGTTTTCTTTGGGTATATGCCCAGAAGTGGGATTGCTGGATCCTATGGTAATTCTCTTTTTACTTTTTTAAAGGAACCTCCATACTGTTCTCCATAGTGACTGTATCAATTTACATTCCCACCAATAGCCGAAGAGGGTTCCTTTTGTCCACACCCTCCCCAGAATTTGTTGTTTGTAGATTATCTGATGATGCCGATTCTAACAGGTGTGAGGTCTTACCTCATTGTAGTTTTGTTTTGCATTTCTCTAATAATTAGTGATGTTGAGCAGCTTTTCATGTGCGTCTTGGCCATCTCTGTGTTTTCTTTGAAGAAACGTCTATTTAGATCTTCTGCCCATTTTTGTATTGGGTTGTTTGTTTTATTAATATTAAGCTGCATGAGCTGTTTATATATATTGGAGATTAAACCTTTGTCCATTGATTCGTTTGTGAAAGTTTTCGCCCATTCTGAGGGTTGCCTTTTTCCATTCCAGTTTTTTTAACAAAGAAAGAAAGAAATCAAAAGAAGCAGAACACTAATGTGCGTGAAATATGCCTCTTGAAACTGTCGTTTTGAAATATGGACGTCTTTTGAATTTTTTGGTCGATATATGACCCCAGGATTTGTTTTCAGGGCAGGTGTCATTTACAGGCCTGTAATGATTTGGAATATCCACTGACCATTAGCGCTGGGATTAAAGCTGCAGTTGTGTGAAACGGCCACAAGGTGGCAGCAGTTCTCCCTTACCAAATCTGGTTACTAGGGCAGCAGAGCCTGAATGGAAGTCGCGTTCTAGATTGGAATGTAGAACGGAATGTACCAGGAGAAAGCCCCTCAAGTTTTTCTCACTAATTCTTGTTCGTGTTTTTAATTTAATTTTTTATTTTTTATTACAGCAAGTTTGAGTACAACGTTTAGCTTGTTGTAGGTGTGCAAGAGGTGGTTCTTTTACACATATACATATGTCTGTTCTTCCTGGGATCCTTTTCCCATGTTCGTTATGACAGAATGTTGAGTAGTCTTCTCTTGGTACTCCGTAGGTCTTTGGTGATAATATACGTCTACTGTGCTTGTATATGTCTGTTAACCCCAATATCATAATGAATTCAATCCTCACACCTTTCCTTTGGTGAACCATAAGTTTGTTTAATGAATCTGTGATTGCCCTTCTCCGTGGAAATATCTGCCCTGGTATCAATTTATAGGTAACACCTATAAGTGATATGATATGATATGTGTCTTTCACTTTCTGACTTACTCCAAGTCACGTGATTACCTCTAGACTCATCTACGGTGCTGCAAATGGCATTGTGTGCTTTTTTTCCTTGGCGAATATTCTGTCTTAGCGAGGTCCATTTTCTGCAATGTGATTCCCCGAGGGCTGAGGATTAGCTGACCTGGGCAGCCTGACCCTGCCGGCAAGCCCTCCCCAGGTGTGCCTGGGTTGAGGTCAATATAAACAGCACTCCAGGCAGCAATAGCCCCTGCAGCTGTGCCTGACTCCATATTCTCTGCCCCGTCAGCAGTCTCGGGGCTGTGCTGGTGGGAGGGTGTGAGGGTCCACGGCTTTGTGGGTGGCCCGGTGTGAGTGGGGCTCTGCTGGACTTTCTGCAGGAGTTGCCAGGCTGCCACCTGTAAAGAAGAGGATGTGTCACCCATAACTTCCACTGGAATATCTCTCCGGGCTGAGGTGAGGAAGGAAAAAAAGGAGTGGGGGCCGGGACAGGAGGGGTATCTCAGGCAGGGCAATAGAAATCTTCCAGAAGAGCGCCCGTGGCCAGGACCATCCTGGCTGACCTGCAGGCACCAAGGTGGCCTGCGTGCTGTCGCTGGTGTGGCTCCACGGCCCTTCCTCTAGGCTTTCAAGCCCTTGTACATATTCAGGTGTTTCACCTGGGAAGGGTGGGAACAGTTCAGCAACAGCTGGCCTGGGGCTCAGCTCACGTTTACTCACAGAGGCCTCGGCACGGTCCCCGAGCTTTGCAATAAGGACGCTCCTTGCGTGGGCGGGCGGGGCTGCTGGCTCTATGGGAGATGATTCCCCACCTCTGACCAATTTCAGAATTGTTTACCACTGGAGCAAGTGCCTTGGTAGTGTTTTCCTCTGTATAACTGTTAGGTTCAGTTTTTTTTTTTCTTTTTTGGTTCAAGTTAGATTTTATTCCTCTTTTATGTATTTATAGATATAAGCATGGAAATAATTCATTCTTATAAATACATCAGTGTGAATGGAAGAACTTTTTTTCTGTTTTATTTTTACATTTTATTTTTAAAAATTTTGAAATTTAATTTTATTTATTTTTTTATACACTAGGTTATTATTAGTTATCTATTTTATGCATAGACATGTATACAGGTCAATCCCAATCTCCCAACTCATCCCACCACCACCACACCATGGCTTCCCCCACTTTGTGTCGATACGTTTGTTCTCTACCTCTGTGTCTCTATTTCTGCCCTGCAAACCAGTTCATCAGTAGCATTTTTCTAGGTTCCACATATAGGCATTAATATACATTATTTGTTTTTCTCTTTCTGACTTACTTCACTCTGTATGACAGTCTCTAGATCCATCAACTTCTCTACAAATGACCCAGTTTCATTCCTTTTTATGGCTGAGTAATATTCCATTTTATATATGTACCACATCTTTATCCATTCGTCTGTCTGTGGGCATTTAGGTTGCTTCCATTACCTGGCTATTGTAAATAGTGCTGCAATGAACATTGTGGTGAATGTGTGTTTGTGATTTATGGTTTTCTTTGGGTATATGCCCAGAAGTGGGATTGCTGGATCCTACTGTAATTCTGTTTTTAGTTTTTTAAAGGAACCTCCATAATGTTCTCCATAGTGACTGTATCAATTTACATTCCCACCAATAGCCGAAGAGGGTTCCTTTTGTCCACACCCTCCCCAGAATTTGTTGTTTGTAGATTATCTGATGATGCCGATTCTAACAGGTGTGAGGTCTTACCTCATTGTAGTTTTGTTTTGCATTTCTCTAATAATTAGTGATGTTGAGCAGCTTTTCATGTGCGTCTTGGCCATCTCTGTGTCTTCTTTGAAGAAACGTGTATTTAGATCTTCTGACCATTTTTGTATTGGCTTGTTTGTTTTATTAATATTAAGCTGCATGAGCTGTTTATATATATTGGAGATTAAACCTTTGTCCATTGATTCGTTTGTGAAAGTTGTCGCCCATTCTGAGGGTTGCCTTTTTCCATTCCAGTTTTTTTAACAAAGAAAGAAAGAAATCAAAAGAAGCAGAACACTAATGTGCGTGAAATATGCCTCTTGAAACAGTCGTTTTGAAATATGGACGTCTTTTGAATTTTTTGGTCGATATATGACCCCAGGATTTGTTTTCAGGGCAGGTGTCATTTACAGGCCTGTAATGATTTGGAATATCCACTGACCATTAGCGCTGGGATTAAAGCTGCTGTTCTGTGAAACGGCCACAAGGTGGCAGCAGTTCTCCCTTACCAAATCTGGTTACTAGGGCAGCAGAGCCTCAATGGATGTCGCGTTCTAGATTGGAATGTAGAACGGAATGTGCCAGGAGAAAGCCCCTCAAGTTTTTCTCACTAATTCTTGTTCGTGTTTTTAATTTAATTTTTTATTTTTTATTACAGCAAGTTTGAGTACAACGTTTAGCTTGTTGTAGGTGTGCAAGAGGTGGTTCTTTTACACATATATATATGTCTGTTCTTCCTGGGATCCTTTTCCCATGTTCGTTATGACAGAATGTTGAGTAGTCTTCTCTTGGTACTCCGTAGGTCTTTGGTGATAATATACATCTACTGTGCTTGTATATGTCTGTTAACCCCAATATCATAATGAATTCAATCCTCACACCTTTCCTTTGGTGAACCATAAGTTTGTTTAATGAATCTGTGATTGCCCTTCTCCGTGGAAATATCTGCCCTGGTATCAATTTATAGGTAACACCTATAAGTGATATGATATGATATGTGTCTTTCACTTTCTGACTTACTCCAAGTCACGTGATTACCTCTAGACTCATCTACGGTGCTGCAAATGGCATTGTGTGCTTTTTTTCCTTGGCGAATATTCTGTCTTAGCGAGGTCCATTTTCTGCAATGTGATTCCCCGAGGGCTGAGGATTAGCTGACCTGGGCAGCCTGACCCTGCCGGCAAGCCCTCCCCAGGTGTGCCTGGGTTGAGGTCAATATAAACAGCACTCCAGGCAGCAATAGCCCCTGCAGCTGTGCCTGACTCCATATTCTCTGCCCCGTCAGCAGTCTCGGGGCTGTGCTGGTGGGAGGGTGTGAGGGTCCACGGCTTTGTGGGTGGCCCGGTGTGAGTGGGGCTCTGCTGGACTTTCTGCAGGAGTTGCCAGGCTGCCACCTGTAAAGAAGAGGATGTGTCACCCATAACTTCCACTGGAATATCTCTCCGGGCTGAGGTGAGGAAGGAAAAAAAGGAGTGGGGGCCGGGACAGGAGGGGTATCTCAGGCAGGGCAATAGAAATCTTCCAGAAGAGCGCCCGTGGCCAGGACCATCCTGGCTGACCTGCAGGCACCAAGTTGGCCTGCGTGCTGTCGCTGGTGTGGCTCCACGGCCCTTCCTCTAGGCTTTCAAGCCCTTGTACATATTCAGGTGTTTCACCTGGGAAGGGTGGGAACAGTTCAGCAACAGCTGGCCTGGGGCTCAGCTCAAGTTTACTCACAGAGGCCTCGGCACGGTCCCCGAGCTTTGCAATAAGGACGCTCCTTGCGTGGGCGGGCGGGGCTGCTGGCTCTATGGGAGATGATTCCCCATCTCTGACCAATTTCAGAATTGTTTACCACTGGAGCAAGTGCCTTGGTAGTGTTTTCCTCTGTATAACTGTTAGGTTCAGTTTTTTTTTTCTTTTTTGGTTCAAGTTAGATTTTATTCCTCTTTTATGTATTTATAGATATAAGCATGGAAATAATTCATTCTTATAAATACATCAGTGTGAATGGAAGAACTTTTTTCCTTTTTATTTTTACATTTTATTTTTAAAAATTTTGAAATTTCATTTTATTTATTTTTTTATACACTAGGTTATTATTAGTTATCTATTTTATGCATAGACATGTATACAGGTCAATCCCAATCTCCCAACTCATCCCACCACTACCACACCATGGCTTCCCCCACTTTGTGACCATACGTTTGTTCTCTACCTCTGTGTCTCTATTTCTGCCCTGCAAACCAGTTCATCAGTAGCATTTTTCTAGGTTCCACATATAGGCATTAATATACATTATTTGTTTTTCTCTTTCTGACTTACTTCACTCTGTATGACAGTCTCTAGATCCATCAACTTCTCTACAAATGACCCAGTTTCATTCCTTTTTATGGCTGAGTAATATTCCATTTTATATATGTACCACATCTTTATCCATTCGTCTGTCTGTGGGCATTTAAGTTGCTTCCATTACCTGGCTATTGTAAATAGTGCTGCAATGAACATTGTGGTGAATGTGTCTTTGTGATTTATGGTTTTCTTTGGGTATATGCCCAGAAGTGGGATAGCTGGATCCTACTGTAATTCTGTTTTTAGTTTTTTAAAGGAACCTCCATACTGTTCTCCATAGTGACTGTATCAATTTACATTCCCACCAATAGCCGAAGAGGGTTCCTTTTGTCCACACCCTCCCCAGAATTTGTTGTTTGTAGATTATCTGATGATGCCGATTCTAACAGGTGTGAGGTCTTACCTCATTGTAGTTTTGTTTTGCATTTCTCTAATAATTAGTGATGTTGAGCAGCTTTTCATGTGCGTCTTGGCCATCTCTGTGTCTTCTTTGAAGAAACGTCTATTTAGATCTTCTGCCCATTTTTGTATTGGGTTGTTTGTTTTATTAATATTAAGCTGCATGAGCTGTTTATATATATTGGAGATTAAACCTTTGTCCATTGATTCATTTGTGAAAGTTTTCGCCCATTCTGAGGGTTGCCTTTTTCCATTCCAGTTTTTTTAACAAAGAAAGAAAGAAAGCAATAGAAGCAGAACACTAATGTGCGTGAAATATGCCTCTTGAAACTGTCGTTTTGAAATATGGACGTCTTTTGAATTTTTTGGTCGATATATGACCCCAGGATTTGTTTTCAGGGCAGGTGTCATTTACAGGCCTGTAATGATTTGGAATATCCACTGACCATTAGCGCTGGGATTAAAGCTGCTGTTGTGTGAAACGGCCACAAGGTGGCAGCAGTTCTCCCTTACCAAATCTGGTTACTAGGGCAGCAGAGCCTCAATGGAAGTCGCATTCTAGATTGGAATGTAGAACGGAATGTACCAGGAGAAAGCCCCTCAAGTTTTTCTCACTAATTCTTGTTCGTGTTTTTAATTTAATTTTTTATTTTTTATTACAGCAAGTTTGAGTACAACGTTTAGCTTGTTGTAGGTGTGCAAGAGGTGGTTCTTTTACACATATACATATGTCTGTTCTTCCTGGGATCCTTTTCCCATGTTCGTTATGACAGAATGTTGAGTAGTCTTCTCTTGGTACTCCGTAGGTCTTTGGTGATAATATACGTCTACTGTGTTTGTATATGTCTGTTAACCCCAATATCATAATGAATTCAATCCTCACACCTTTCCTTTGGTGAACCATAAGTTTGTTTAATGAATCTGTGATTGCCCTTCTCCGTGGAAATATCTGCCCTGGTATCAATTTATTGGTAACACCTATAAGTGATATGATATCATAAGTGTCTTTCACTTTCTGACTTACTCCAAGTCACGTGATTACCTCTAGACTCATCTACGGTGCTGCAAATGGCATTGTGTGCTTTTTTTCCTTGGCGAATATTCTGTCTTAGCGAGGTCCATTTTCTGCAATGTGACTCCCCGAGGGCTGAGGATTAGCTGACCTGGGCAGCCTGACCCTGCCGGCAAGCCCTCCCCAGGTGTGCCTGGGTTGAGGTCAATATAAACAGCACTCCAGGCAGCAATAGCCCCTGCAGCTGTGCCTGACTCCATATTCTCTGCCCCGTCAGCAGTCTCGGGGCTGTGCTGGTGGGAGGGTGTGAGGGTCCATGGCTTTGTGTGTGGCCCGGTGTGAGTGGGGCTCTGCTGGACTTTCTGCAGGAGTTGCCAGGCTGCCACCTGTAAAGAAGAGGATGTGTCACCCATAACTTCCACTGGAGTATCTCTCCGGGCTGAGGTGAGGAAGGAAAAAAAGGAGTGGGGGCCGGGACAGGAGGGGTATCTCAGGCAGGGCAATGGAAAGCTTCCAGAAGAGCGCCCGTGGCCAGGACCATCCTGGCTGACCTGCAGGCACGAAGTTGGCCTGCGTGCTTTCGCTGGTGTGGCTCCACGGACCTTCCTCTAGGCTTTCAAGCCCTTGTACATATTCAGGTGTTTCACCTGGGAAGGGTGGGAACAGTTCAGCAGCAGCTGGCCTGGGGCTCAGCTCACGTTTACTCACAAAGGCCTCGGCACGGTCCCCCAGCTTTGCAATAAGGACGCTCCTTGCATGGGCGGGTGGGGCTGCTGGCTGTATGGGAGATGATTCCCCACCTCTGACCAATTTCAGAATTGTTTACCACTGGAGCAAGTGCCTTGGTAGTGTTTTCCTCTGTATAAATGTTAGGTTCAGTTTTTTTTTTTCTTTTTTGGTTCAAGTTAGATTTTATTCCTCTTTTATGTATTTATAGATATAAGCATGGAAATAATTCATTCTTATAAATACATCAGTGTGAATGGAAGAACTTTTTTTCTGTTTTATTTTTACATTTTATTTTTTTGAATTTTGAAATTTAATTTTATTTATTTTTTTATACACTAGGTTATTATTAGTTATCTATTTTATGCATAGACATGTATACAGGTCAATCCTAATCTCCCAACTCATCCCACCACCACCACCCCATGGCTTCCCCCACTTTGTGTCGATACGTTTGTTCTCTACCTCTGTGTCTCTATTTCTGCCCTGCAAACCAGTTCATCTGTAGCATTTTTCTAGGTTCCACATATAGGCATTAATATACAATATTTGTTTTTCTCTTTCTGACTTACTTCACTCTGTATGACAGTCTCTAGATCCATCAACTTCTCTACAAATGACTCAGTTTCATTCCTTTTTATGGCTGAGTAATATTCCATTTTATATATGTACCACGTCTTTATCCATTCGTCTGTCTGTGGGCATTTAGGTTGCTTCCATTACCTGGCTATTGTAAATAGTGCTGCAATGAACATTGTGGTGAATGTGTCTCTGTGATTTATGGTTTTCTCTGGGTATATGCCCAGAAGTGGGATTGCTGGATCCTATGGTAATTCTCTTTTTAGTTTTTTAAAGGAACCTCCATACTGTTCTCCATAGTGACTGTATCAATTTACATTCCCACCAGTAGCGGAAGAGGGTTCCTTTTTTCCACACCCTCCCCAGAATTTGTTGTTTGTAGATTATCTGATGATGCCGATTCTAACAGGTGTGAGGTCTTACCTCATTGTAGTTTTGATTTGCATTTCTCTAATAATTAGTGATGTTGAGCAGCTTTTCATGTGCGTCTTGGCCATCTCTGTGTCTTCTTTGAAGAAACGTCTATTTAGATCTTCTGCCCATTTTTGTATTGGGTTGTTTGTTTTATTAATATTAAGCTGCATGAGCTGTTTATATATATTGGAGATTAAACCTTTGTCCATTGATTCGTTTGTGAAAGTTTTCGCCCATTCTGAGGGTTGCCTTTTTCCATTCCAGTTTTTTTAACAAAGAAAGAAAGAAATCAAAAGAAGCAGAACACTAATGTGCGTGAAATATGCCTCTTGAAACTGTCGTTTTGAAATATGGACGTCTTTTGAATTTTTTGGTCGATATAAGACCCCAGGATTTGTTTTCAGGGCAGGTGTCATTTACAGGCCTGTAATGATTTGGAATATCCACTGACCATTAGCGCTGGGATTAAAGCTGCTGTTGTGTGAAACGGCCACAAGGTGGCAGCAGTTCTCCCTTACCAAATCTGGTTACTAGGGCAGCAGAGCCTCAATGGAAGTCGCGTTCTAGATTGGAATGTAGAACGGAATGTGCCAGGAGAAAGCCCCTCAAGTTTGTCTCACTACTTCTTGTTCGTGTTTTTAATTTAATTTTTTATTTTTTATTACAGCAAGTTTGAGTACAACGTTTAGCTTGTTGTACGTGTGCAAGAGGTGGTTCTTTTACACATATACATATGTCTGTTCTTCCTGGGATCCTTTTCCCATGTTCGTTATGACAGAATGTTGAGTAGTCTTCTCTTGGTACTCCGTAGGTCTTTGGTGATAATATACGTCTACTGTGTTTGTATATGTCTGTTAACCCCAGTATCATAATGAATTCAATCCTCACACCTTTCCTTTGGTGAACCATAAGTTTGTTTAATGAATCTGTGATTGCCCTTCTCCGTGGAAATATCTGCCCTGGTATCAATTTATAGGTAACACCTATAAGTGATATGATATGATATGTGTCTTTCACTTTCTGACTTACTCCAAGTCACGTGATTACCTCTAGACTCATCTACGGTGCTGCAAATGGCATTGTGTGCTTTTTTTCCTTGGCGAATATTCTGTCTTAGCGATGTCCATTTTCTGCAATGTGATTCCCCGAGGGCTGAGGATTAGCTGACCTGGGCAGCCTGACCCTGCCGGCAAACCCTCCCCAGGTGTGCCTGGGTTGAGGTCAATATAAACAGCACTCCAGGCAGCAATAGCCCCTGCAGCTGTGCCTGACTCCATATTCTCTGCCCCGTCAGCAGTCTCGGGGCTGTGCTGGTGGGAGGGTGTGAGGGTCCACGGCTTTGTGGGTGGCCCGGTGTGAGTGGGGCTCTGCTGGACTTTCTGCAGGAGTTGCCAGGCTGCCACCTGTAAAGAAGAGGATGTGTCACCCATAACTTCCACTGGAATATCTCTCCGGGCTGAGGTGAGGAAGGAAAAAAAGGAGTGGGGGCCGGGACAGGAGGGGTATCTCAGGCAGGGCAATAGAAATCTTCCAGAAGAGCGCCCGTGGCCAGGACCATCCTGGCTGACCTGCAGGCACCAAGGTGGCCTGCGTGCTGTCGCTGGTGTGGCTCCACGGCCCTAGCTCTAGGCTTTCAAGCCCTTGTACATATTCAGGTGTTTCACCTGGGAAGGGTGGGAACAGTTCAGCAACAGCTGGCCTGGGGCTCAGCTCACGTTTACTCACAGAGGCCTCGGCACGGTCCCCGAGCTTTGCAATAAGGACGCTCCTTGCGTGGGCGGGTGGGGCTGCTGGCTGTATGGGAGATGATTCCCCACCTCTGACCAATTTCAGAATTGTTTACCACTGGAGCAAGTGCCTTGGTAGTGTTTTCCTCTGTATAACTGTTAGGTTCAGTTTTTTTTTCTTTTTTGGTTCAAGTTAGATTTTATTCCTCTTTTATGTATTTATAGATATAAGCATGGAAATAATTCATTCTTATAAATACATCAGTGTGAATGGTAGAACTTTTTTCTGTTTTATTTTTACATTTTATTTTTAAAAATTTTGAAATTTAATTTTATTTATTTTTTTATACACTAGGTTATTATTAGTTATCTATTTTATGCATAGACATGTATACAGGTCAATCCCAATCTCCCAACTCATCCCACCACCACCACCCCATGGCTTCCCCCACTTTGTGTCGATACGTTTGTTCTCTACCTCTGTGTCTCTATTTCTGCCCTGCAAACCAGTTCATCTGTAGCATTTTTCTAGGTTCCACATATAGGCATTAATATACATTATTTGTTTTTCTCTTTCTGACATACTTCACTCTGTATGACAGTCTCTAG
The DNA here is from genome assembly GCF_964165515.1 of Mesoplodon bidens. NCBI lineage: Eukaryota > Metazoa > Chordata > Mammalia > Artiodactyla > Ziphiidae > Mesoplodon > Mesoplodon bidens. Next base: position 153,942 of record NW_027672604.1, on the reverse strand, counting down.
ATCCATCAACTTCTCTAAAATGACCCAGTTTCATTCCTTTTTATGGCTGAGTAATATTCCATTTTATATATGTACCACATCTTTATCCATTCGTCTGTCTGTGGGCATTTAGGTTGCTTCCATTACCTGGCTATTGTAAATAGTGCTGCAATGAACATTGTGGTGAATGTGTGCTTGTGATTTATGGTTTTCTTTGGGTATATGCCCAGAAGTGGGATTGCTGGATCCTATGGTAATTCTCTTTTTACTTTTTTAAAGGAACCTCCATACTGTTCTCCATAGTGACTGTATCAATTTACATTCCCACCAATAGCGGAAGAGGGTTCCTTTTGTCCACACCCTCCCCAGAATTTGTTGTTTGTAGATTATCTGATGATGCCGATTCTAACAGGTGTGAGGTCTTACCTCATTGTAGTTTTGATTTGCATTTCTCTAATAATTAGTGATGTTGAGCAGCTTTTCATGTGCGTCTTGGCCATCTCTGTGTCTTCTTTGAAGAAACGTCTATTTAGATCTTCTGCCCATTTTTGTATTGGGTTGTTTGTTTTATTAATATTAAGCTGCATGAGCTGTTTATATATATTGGAGATTAAACCTTTGTCCATTGATTCGTTTGTGAAAGTTTTCGCCCATTCTGAGGGTTGCCTTTTTCCATTCCCGTTTTTTTAACAAAGAAAGAAAGAAATCAAAAGAAGCAGAACACTAATGTGCGTGAAATATGCCTCTTGAAACAGTCGTTTTGAAATATGGAAGTCTTTTGAATTTTTTGGTCGATATATGACCCCAGGATTTGTTTTCAGGGCAGGTGTCATTTACAGGCCTGTAATGATTTGGAATATCCACTGACCATTAGCGCTGCTGGGATTGAATCTGCTGTTGTGTGAAACGGCCACAAGGTGGCAGCAGTTCTCCCTTACCAAATCTGGTTACTAGGGCAGCAGAGCCTCAATGGAAGTCGCGTTCTAGATTGGAATGTAGAACGGAATGTGCCAGGAGAAAGCCCCTCAAGTTTGTCTCACTAGTTCTTGTTCGTGTTTTTAATTTAATTTTTTATTTTTTATTACAGCAAGTTTGAGTACAACGTTTAGCTTGTTGTAGGTGTGCAAGAGGTGGTTCTTTTACACATATACATATGTCTGTTCTTCCTGGGATCCTTTTCCCATGTTCGTTATGACAGAATGTTGAGTAGTCTTCTCTTGGTACTCCGTAGGTCTTTGGTGATAATATACGTCTACTGTGTTTGTATATGTCTGTTAACCCCAGTATCATAATGAATTCAATCCTCACACCTTTCCTTTGGTGAACCATAAGTTTGTTTAATGAATCTGTGATTGCCCTTCTCCGTGGAAATATCTGCCCTGGTATCAATTTATAGGTAACACCTATAAGTGATATGATATGATATGTGTCTTTCACTTTCTGACTTACTCCAAGTCACGTGATTACCTCTAGACTCATCTACGGTGCTGCAAATGGCATTGTGTGCTTTTTTTCCTTGGCGAATATTCTGTCTTAGCGATGTCCATTTTCTGCAATGTGATTCCCCGAGGGCTGAGGATTAGCTGACCTGGGCAGCCTGACCCTGCCGGCAAACCCTCCCCAGGTGTGCCTGGGTTGAGGTCAATATAAACAGCACTCCAGGCAGCAATAGCCCCTGCAGCTGTGCCTGACTCCATATTCTCTGCCCCGTCAGCAGTCTCGGGGCTGTGCTGGTGGGAGGGTGTGAGGGTCCACGGCTTTGTGGGTGGCCCGGTGTGAGTGGGGCTCTGCTGGACTTTCTGCAGGAGTTGCCAGGCTGCCACCTGTAAAGAAGAGGATGTGTCACCCATAACTTCCACTGGAATATCTCTCCGGGCTGAGGTGAGGAAGGAAAAAAAGGAGTGGGGGCCGGGACAGGAGGGGTATCTCAGGCAGGGCAATAGAAATCTTCCAGAAGAGCGCCCGTGGCCAGGACCATCCTGGCTGACCTGCAGGCACCAAGGTGGCCTGCGTGCTGTCGCTGGTGTGGCTCCACGGCCCTAGCTCTAGGCTTTCAAGCCCTTGTACATATTCAGGTGTTTCACCTGGGAAGGGTGGGAACAGTTCAGCAACAGCTGGCCTGGGGCTCAGCTCACGTTTACTCACAGAGGCCTCGGCACGGTCCCCGAGCTTTGCAATAAGGACGCTCCTTGCGTGGGCGGGTGGGGCTGCTGGCTGTATGGGAGATGATTCCCCACCTCTGACCAATTTCAGAATTGTTTACCACTGGAGCAAGTGCCTTGGTAGTGTTTTCCTCTGTATAACTGTTAGGTTCAGTTTTTTTTTTCTTTTTTGGTTCAAGTTAGATTTTATTCCTCTTTTATGTATTTATAGATATAAGCATGGAAATAATTCATTCTTATAAATACATCAGTGTGAATGGTAGAACTTTTTTCTGTTTTATTTTTACATTTTATTTTTAAAAATTTTGAAATTTAATTTTATTTATTTTTTTATACACTAGGTTATTATTAGTTATCTATTTTATGCATAGACATGTATACAGGTCAATCCCAATCTCCCAACTCATCCCACCACCACCACCCCATGGCTTCCCCCACTTTGTGTCGATACGTTTGTTCTCTACCTCTGTGTCTCTATTTCTGCCCTGCAAACCAGTTCATCTGTAGCATTTTTCTAGGTTCCACATATAGGCATTAATATACATTATTTGTTTTTCTCTTTCTGACATACTTCACTCTGTATGACAGTCTCTAGATCCATCAACTTCTCTACAAATGACCCAGTTTCATTCCTTTTTATGGCTGAGTAATATTCCATTTTATATATGTACCACATCTTTATCCATTCGTCTGTCTGTGGGCATTTAGGTTGCTTCCATTACCTGGCTATTGTAAATAGTGCTGCAATGAACATTGTGGTGAATGTGTCTTTGTGATTTATGGTTTTCTTTGGGTATATGCCCAGAAGTGGGATTGCTGGATCCTATGGTAATTCTCTTTTTACTTTTTTAAAGGAACCTCCATACTGTTCTCCATAGTGACTGTATCAATTTACATTCCCACCAATAGCCGAAGTGGGTTCCTTTTGTCCACACCCTCCCCAGAATTTGTTGTTTGTAGATTATCTGATGATGCCGATTCTAACAGGTGTGAGGTCTTACCTCATTGTAGTTTTGTTTTGCATTTCTCTAATAATTAGTGATGTTGAGCAGCTTTTCATGTGCGTCTTGGCCATCTCTGTGTCTTCTTTGAAGAAACGTCTATTTAGATCTTCTGCCCATTTTTGTATTGGGTTGTTTGTTTTATTAATATTAAGCAGCATGAGCTGTTTATATATATTGGAGATTAAACCTTTGTCCATTGATTCGTTTGTGAAAGTTTTCGCCCATTCTGAGGGTTGCCTTTTTCCATTCCAGTTTTTTTAACAAAGAAAGAAAGAAATCAAAAGAAGCAGAACACTAATGTGCGTGAAATATGCCTCTTGAAACTGTCGTTTTGAAATATGGACGTCTTTTGAATTTTTTGGTCGATATATGACCCCAGGATTTGTTTTCAGGGCAGGTGTCATTTACAGGCCTGTAATGATTTGGAATATCCACTGACCATTAGCGCTGGGATTAAAGCTGCTGTTGTGTGAAACGGCCACAAGGTGGCAGCAGTTCTCCCTTACCAAATCTGGTTACTAGGGCAGCAGAGCCTCAATGGAAATCGCGTTCTAGATTGGAATGTAGAACGGAATGTACCAGGAGAAAGCCCCTCAAGTTTTTCTCACTAATTCTTGTTCGTGTTTTTAATTTAATTTTTTATTTTTTATTACAGCAAGTTTGAGTACAACGTTTAGCTTGTTGTAGGTGTGCAAGAGGTGGTTCTTTTACACATATGCATATGTCTCTTCTTCCTGGGATCCTTTTCCCATGTTCGTTATGACAGAATGTTGAGTAGTCTTCTCTTGGTACTCCGTAGGTCTTTGGTGATAATATACGTCTACTGTGCTTGTATATGTCTGTTAACCCCAATATCATAATGAATTCAATCCTCACACCTTTCCTTTGGTGAACCATAAGTTTGTTTAATGAATCTGTGATTGCCCTTCTCCGTGGAAATATCTGCCCTGGTATCAATTTATAGGTAACACCTATAAGTGATATGATATGATATGTGTCTTTCACTTTCTGACTTACTCCAAGTCACGTGATTACCTCTAGACTCATCTACGGTGCTGCAAATGGCATTGTGTGCTTTTTTTCCTTGGCGAATATTCTGTCTTAGCGAGGTCCATTTTCTGCAATGTGATTCCCCGAGGGCTGAGGATTAGCTGACCTGGGCAGCCTGACCCTGCCGGCAAGCCCTCCCCAGGTGTGCCTGGGTTGAGGTCAATATAAACAGCACTCCAGGCAGCAATAGCCCCTGCAGCTGTGCCTGACTCCATATTCTCTGCCCCGTCAGCAGTCTCGGGGCTGTGCTGGTGGGAGGGTGTGAGGGTCCACGGCTTTGTGGGTGGCCCGGTGTGAGTGGGGCTCTGCTGGACTTTCTGCAGGAGTTGCCAGGCTGCCACCTGTAAAGAAGAGGATGTGTCACCCATAACTTCCACTGGAATATCTCTCCTGGCTGAGGTGAGGAAGGAAAAAAAGGAGTGGGGGCCGGGACAGGAGGGGTATCTCAGGCAGGGCAATAGAAATCTTCCAGAAGAGCGCCCGTGGCCAGGACCATCCTGGCTGACCTGCAGGCACCAAGGTGGCCTGCGTGCTGTCGCTGGTGTGGCTCCACGGCCCTTCCTCTAGGCTTTCAAGCCCTTGTACATATTCAGGTGTTTCACCTGGGAAGGGTGGGAACAGTTCAGCAACAGCTGGCCTGGGGCTCAGCTCACGTTTACTCACAGAGGCCTCGGCACGGTCCCCGAGCTTTGCAATAAGGACGCTCCTTGCGTGGGCGGGCGGGGCTGCTGGCTCTATGGGAGATGATTCCCCACCTCTGACCAATTTCAGAATTGTTTACCACTGGAGCAAGTGCCTTGGTAGTGTTTTCCTCTGTATAACTGTTAGGTTCAGTTTTTTTTTTTTCTTTTTTGGTTCAAGTTAGATTTTATTCCTCTTTTATGTATTTATAGATATAAGCATGGAAATAATTCATTCTTATAAATACATCAGTGTGAATGGAAGAACTTTTTTTCTGTTTTATTTTTACATTTTATTTTTTAAAATTTTGAAATTTAATTTTATTTATTTTTTTATACACTAGGTTATTATTAGTTATCTATTTTATGCATAGACATGTATACAGGTCAATCCCAATCTCCCAACTCATCCCACCACCACCACACCATGGCTTCCCCCACTTTGTGTCGATACGTTTGTTCTCTACCTCTGTGTCTCTATTTCTGCCCTGCAAACCAGTTCATCAGTAGCATTTTTCTAGGTTCCACATATAGGCATTAATATACATTATTTGTTTTTCTCTTTCTGACTTACTTCACTCTGTATGACAGTCTCTAGATCCATCAACTTCTCTACAAATGACCCAGTTTCATTCCTTTTTATGGCTGAGTAGTATTCCATTTTATATATGTACCACATCTTTATCCATTCGTCTGTCTGTGGGCATTTAGGTTGCTTCCATTACCTGGCTATTGTAAATAGTGCTGCAATGAACATTGTGGTGAATGTGTCTTTGTGATTTATGGTTTTCTTTGGGTATATGCCCAGAAGTGGGATAGCTGGATCCTACTGTAATTCTGTTTTTAGTTTTTTAAAGGAACCTCCGTACTGTTCTCCATAGTGACTGTATCAATTTACATTCCCACCAATAGCCGAAGAGGGTTCCTTTTGTCCACACCCTCCCCAGAATTTGTTGTTTGTAGATTATCTGATGATGCCGATTCTAACAGGTGTGAGGTCTTACCTCATTGTAGTTTTGTTTTGCATTTCTCTAATAATTAGTGATGTTGAGCAGCTTTTCATGTGCGTCTTGGCCATCTCTGTGTCTTCTTTGAAGAAACGTCTATTTAGATCTTCTGCCCATTTTTGTATTGGGTTGTTTGTTTTATTAATATTAAGCTGCATGAGCTGTTTATATATATTGGAGATTAAACCTTTGTCCATTGATTCGTTTGTGAAAGTTTTCGCCCATTCTGAGGGTTGCCTTTTTCCATTCCCGTTTTTTTAACAAAGAAAGAAAGAAATCAAAAGAAGCAGAACACTAATGTGCGTGAAATATGCCTCTTGAAACTGTCGTTTTGAAATATGGACGTCTTTTGAATTTTTTGGTCGATATATGACCCCAGGATTTGTTTTCAGGGCAGGTGTCATTTACAGGCCTGTAATGATTTGGAATATCCACTGACCATTAGCGCTGGGATTAAAGCTGCTGTTGTGTGAAACGGCCACAAGGTGGCAGCAGTTCTCCCTTACCAACTCTGATTACTAGGGCCGCAGAGCCTCAATGGAAGTCGCGTTCTAGATTGGAATGTAGAACGGAATGTACCAGGAGAAAGCCCCTCAAGTTTTTCTCACTAATTCTTGTTCGTGTTTTTAATTTAATTTTTTATTTTTTATTATAGCAAGTTTGAGTACAACGTTTACCTTGTTGTAGGTGTGCAAGAGGTGGTTCTTTTACACATATACATATGTCTGTTCTTCCTGGGATCCTTTTCCCATGTTCGTTATGACAGAATGTTGAGTAGTCTTCTCTTGGTACTCCGTAGGTCTTTGGTGATAATATACGTCTACTGTGTTTGTATATGTCTGTTAACCCCAATATCATAATGAATTCAATCCTCACACCTTTCCTTTGGTGAACCATAAGTTTGTTTAATGAATCTGTGATTGCCCTTCTCCGTGGAAATATCTGCCCTGGTATCAATTTATAGGTAACACCTATAAGTGATATGATATGATAAGTGTCTTTCACTTTCTGACTTACTCCAAGTCACGTGATTACCTCTAGACTCATCTACGGTGCTGCAAATGGCATTGTGTGCTTTTTTTCCTTGGCGAATATTCTGTCTTAGCGAGGTCCATTTTCTGCAATGTGATTCCCCGAGGGCTGAGGATTAGCTGACCTGGGCAGCCTGACCCTGCCGGCAAGCCCTCCCCAGGTGTGCCTGGGTTGAGGTCAATATAAACAGCACTCCAGGCAGCAATAGCCCCTGCAGCTGTGCCTGACTCCATATTCTCTGCCCCGTCAGCAGTCTCGGGGCTGTGCTGGTGGGAGGGTTTGAGGGTCCATGGCTTTGTGGGTGGCCCGGTGTGAGTGGGGCTCTGCTGGACTTTCTGCAGGAGTTGCCAGGCTGCCACCTGTAAAGAAGAGGATGTGTCACCCATAACTTCCACTGGAGTATCTCTCCGGGCTGAGGTGAGGAAGGAAAAAAAGGAGTGGGGGCCGGGACAGGAGGGGTATCTCAGGCAGGGCAATGGAAAGCTTCCAGAAGAGCGCCCGCGGCCAGGACCATCCTGGCTGACCTGCAGGCACGAAGTTGGCCTGCGTGCTTTCGCTGGTGTGGCTCCACGGCCCTTCCTCTAGGCTTTCAAGCCCTTGTACATATTCAGGTGTTTCACCTGGGAAGGGTGGGAACAGTTCAGCAGCAGCTGGCCTGGGGCTCAGCTCACGTTTACTCACAAAGGCCTCGGCACGGTCCCCCAGCTTTGCAATAAGGACGCTCCTTGCGTGGGCGGGTGGGGCTGCTGGCTGTATGGGAGATGATTCCCCACCTCTGACCAATTTCAGAATTGTTTACCACTGGAGCAAGTGCCTTGGTAGTGTTTTCCTCTGTATAAATGTTAGGTTCAGTTTTTTTTTTTCTTTTTTGGTTCAAGTTAGATTTTATTCCTCTTTTATGTATTTATAGATATAAGCATGGAAATAATTCATTCTTATAAATACATCAGTGTGAATGGAAGAACTTTTTTTCTGTTTTATTTTTACATTTTATTTTTTAAAATTTTGAAATATAATTTTATTTATTTTTTTATACACTAGGTTATTATTAGTTATCTATTTTATGCATAGACATGTATACAGGTCAATCCTAATCTCCCAACTCATCCCACCACCACCACCCCATGGCTTCCCCCACTTTGTGTCGATACGTTTGTTCTCTACCTCTGTGTCTCTATTTCTGCCCTGCAAACCAGTTCATCTGTAGCATTTTTCTAGGTTCCACATATAGGCACTAATATACAATATTTGTTTTTCTCTTTCTGACATACTTCACTCTGTATGACAGTCTCTAGATCCATCAACTTCTCTACAAATGACTCAGTTTCATTCCTTTTTATGGCTGAGTAATATTCCATTTTATATATGTACCACGTCTTTATCCATTCGTCTGTCTGTGGGCATTTAGGTTGCTTCCATTACCTGGCTATTGTAAATAGTGCTGCAATGAACATTGTGGTGAATGTGTCTCTGTGATTTATGGTTTTCTCTGGGTATATGCCCAGAAGTGGGATTGCTGGATCCTATGGTAATTCTCTTTTTAGTTTTTTAAAGGAACCTCCATACTGTTCTCCATAGTGACTGTATCAATTTACATTCCCACCAGTAGCGGAAGAGGGTTCCTTTTTTCCACACCCTCCCCAGAATTTGTTGTTTGTAGATTATCTGATGATGCCGATTCTAACAGGTGTGAGGTCTTACCTCATTGTAGTTTTGATTTGCATTTCTCTAATAATTAGTGATGTTGAGCAGCTTTTCATGTGCGTCTTGGCCATCTCTGTGTCTTCTTTGAAGAAACGTCTATTTAGATCTTCTGCCCATTTTTGTATTGGGTTGTTTGTTTTATTAATATTAAGCTGCATGAGCTGTTTATATATATTGGAGATTAAACCTTTGTCCATTGATTCGTTTGTGAAAGTTTTCGCCCATTCTGAGGGTTGCCTTTTTCCATTCCAGTTTTTTTAACAAAGAAAGAAAGAAATCAAAAGAAGCAGAACACTAATGTGCGTGAAATATGCCTCTTGAAACTGTCGTTTTGAAATATGAACGTCTTTTGAATTTTTTGGTCGATATATGACCCCAGGATTTGTTTTCAGGGCAGGTGTCATTTACAGGCCTGTAATGATTTGGAATATCCACTGACCATTAGCGCTGGGATTAAAGCTGCTGTTGTGTGAAACGGCCACAAGGTGGCAGCAGTTCTCCCTTACCAAATCTGGTTACTAGGGCAGCAGAGCCTCAATGGAAGTCGCGTTCTAGATTGGAATGTAGAACGGAATGTACCAGGAGAAAGCCCCTCAAGTTTTTCTCACTAATTCTTGTTCGTGTTTTTAATTTAATTTTTTATTTTTTATTACAGCAAGTTTGAGTACAACGTTTAGCTTGTTGTAGGTGTGCAAGAGGTGGTTCTTTTACACATATACATATGTCTGTTCTTCCTGGGATTCTTTTCCCATGTTCCTTATGACAGAATGTTGAGTAGTCTTCTCTTGGTACTCCGTAGGTCTTTGGTGATAATATACGTCTACTGTGTTTGTATATGTCTGTTAACCCCAATATCATAATGAATTCAATCCTCACACCTTTCGTTTGGTGAACCATAAGTTTGTTTAATGAATCTGTGATTGCCCTTCTCCGTGGAAATATCTGCCCTGGTATCAATTTATAGGTAACACCTATAAGTGATATGATATGATAAGTGTCTTTCACTTTCTGACTTACTCCAAGTCACGTGATTACCTCTAGACTCATCTACGGTGCTGCAAATGGCATTGTGTGCTTTTTTTCCTTGGCGAATATTCTGTCTTAGCGAGGTCCATTTTCTGCAATGTGATTCCCCGAGGGCTGAGGATTAGCTGACCTGGGCAGCCTGACCCTGCCGGCAAGCCCTCCCCAGGTGTGCCTGGGTTGAGGTCAATATAAACAGCACTCCAGGCAGCAATAGCCCCTGCAGCTGTGCCTGACTCCATATTCTCTGCCCCGTCAGCAGTCTCGGGGCTGTGCTGGTGGGAGGGTGTGAGGGTCCATGGCTTTGTGGGTGGCCCGGTGTGAGTGGGGCTCTGCTGGACTTTCTGCAGGAGTTGCCAGGCTGCCACCTGTAAAGAAGAGGATGTGTCACCCATAACTTCCACTGGAGTATCTCTCCGGGCTGAGGTGAGGAAGGAAAAAAAGGAGTGGGGGCCGGGAAAGGAGGGGTATCTCAGGCAGGGCAATGGAAAGCTTCCAGAAGAGCGTCCGTGGCCAGGACCATCCTGGCTGACCTGCAGGCACGAAGTTGGCCTGCGTGCTTTCGCTGGTGTGGCTCCACGGCCCTTCCTCTAGGCTTTCAAGCCCTTGTACATATTCAGGTGTTTCACCTGGGAAGGGTGGGAACAGTTCAGCAGCAGCTGGCCTGGGGCTCAGCTCACGTTTACTCACAAAGGCCTCGGCACGGTCCCCCAGCTTTGCAATAAGTTCGCTCCTTGCGTGGGCGGGTGGGGCTGCTGGCTGTATGGGAGATGATTCCCCACCTCTGACCAATTTCAGAATTGTTTACCACTGGAGCAAGTGCCTTGGTAGTGTTTTCCTCTGTATAACTGTTAGGTTCAGTTTTTTTTTTTCTTTTTTGGTTCAAGTTAGATTTTATTCCTCTTTTATGTATTTATAGATATAAGCATGGAAATAATTCATTCTTATAAATACATCAGTGTGAATGGAAGAACTTTTTTTCTGTTTTATTTTTACATTTTATTTTTAAAAATTTTGAAATTTAATTTTATTTATTTTTTTATACACTAGGTTATTATTAGTTATCTATTTTATGCATAGACATGTATACAGGTCAATCCGAATCTCCCAACTCATCCCACCACCACCACCCCATGGCTTCCCCCACTTTGTTTCGATACGTTTGTTCTCTACCTCTGTGTCTCTATTTCTGCCCTGCAAACCAGTTCATCTGTAGCATTTTTCTAGGTTCCACATATAGGCATTAATATACAATATTTGTTTTTCTCTTTCTGACTTACTTCACTCTGTATGACAGTCTCTAGATCCATCAACTTCTCTACAAATGACTCAGTTTCATTCCTTTTTATGGCTGAGTAATATTCCATTTTATATATGTACCACATCTTTATCCATTCGTCTGTCTGTGGGCATTTAGGTTGCTTCCATTACCTGGCTATTGTAAATAGTGCTGCAATGAACATTGTGGTGAATGTGTCTCTGTGATTTATGGTTTTCTCTGGGTATATGCCCAGAAGTGGGATTGCTGGATCCTATGGTAATTCTCTTTTTAGTTTTTTAAAGGAACCTCCATACTGTTCTCCATAGTGACTGTATCAATTTACATTCCCACCAGTAGCGGAAGAGGGTTCCTTTTGTCCACACCCTCCCCAGAATTTGTTGTTTGTAGATTATCTGATGATGCCGATTCTAACAGGTGTGAGGTCTTACCTCATTGTAGTTTTGATTTGCATTTCTCTAATAATTAGTGATGTTGAGCAGCTTTTCATGTGCGTCTTGGCCATCTCTGTGTCTTCTTTGAAGAAACGTCTATTTAGATCTTCTGCCCATTTTTGTATTGGGTTGTTTGTTTTATTAATATTAAGCTGCATGAGCTGTTTATATATATTGGAGATTAAACCTTTGTCCATTGATTCGTTTGTGAAAGTTTTCGCCCATTCTGAGGGTTGCCTTTTTCCATTCCAGTTTTTTTAACAAAGAAAGAAAGAAATCAAAAGAAGCAGAACACTAATGTGCGTGAAATATGCCTCTTGAAACTGTCGTTTTGAAATATGGACGTCTTTTGAATTTTTTGGTCGATATATGACCGCAGGATTTGTTTTCAGGGCAGGTGTCATTTACAGGCCTGTAATGATTTGGAATATCCACTGACCATTAGCGCTGGGATTAAAGCTGCTGTTGTGTGAAACGGCCACAAGGTGGCAGCAGTTCTCCCTTACCAAATCTGGTTACTAGGGCAGCAGAGCCTCAATGGAAGTCGCGTTCTAGATTGGAATGTAGAACGGAATGTGCCAGGAGAAAGCCCCTCAAGTTTGTCTCACTACTTCTTGTTCGTGTTTTTAATTTAATTTTTTATTTTTTATTACAGCAAGTTTGAGTACAACGTTTAGCTTGTTGTAGGTGTGCAAGAGGTGGTTCTTTTACACATATACATATGTCTGTTCTTCCTGGGATCCTTTTCCCATGTACGTTATGACAGAATGTTGAGTCGTCTTCTCTTGGTACTCCGTAGGTCTTTGGTGATTATATATGTCTACTGTGTTTGTATATGTCAGTTAACCCCAATATCATAATGAATTCAATCCTCACACCTTTCCTTTGGTGAACCATAAGTTTGTTTAATGAATCTGTGATTGCCCTTCTCCGTGGAAATATCTGCCCTGGTATCAATTTATAGGTAACACCTATAAGTGATATGATATGATATGTGTCTTTCACTTTCTGACTTACTCCAAGTCACGTGATTACCTCTAGACTCATCTACGGTGCTACAAATGGCATTGTGTGCTTCCTTTCCTTGGCGAATATTCTGTCTTAACGAGGTCCATTTTCTGCAATGTGATTCCCTGAGGGCTGAGGATTAGCTGACCTGGGCAGCCTGACCCTGCCGGCAAGCCCTCCCCAGGTGTGCCTGGGTTTAGGTCAATATAAACAGCACTCCAGGCAGCAATAGCCCCTGCAGCTGTGCCTGACTCCATATTCTCTGCCCCGTCAGCAGTCTCGGGGCTGTGCTGGTGGGAGGGTGTGAGGGTCCACGGCTTTGTGGGTGGCCCGGTGTGAGTGGGGCTCTGCTGGACTTTCGGCAGGATTTGCCAGGCTGCCACCTGTAAAGAAGAGGATGTGTCACCCATAACTTCCACTGGAATATCTCTCCGGGCTGAGGTGAGGAAGGAAAAAAAGGAGTGGGGGCCGGGACAGGAGGGGTATCTCAGGCAGGGCAATAGAAAGCTTCCAGAAGAGCGCCCGTGGCCAGGACCATCCTGGCTGACCTGCAGGCACCAAGGTGGCCTGCGTGCTGTCGCTGGTGTGGCTCCACGGCCCTTCCTCTAGGCTTTCAAGCCCTTGTACATATTCAGGTGTTTCACCTGGGAAGGGTGGGAACAGTTCAGCAGCAGCTGGCCTGGGGCTCAGCTCACGTTTACTCACAGAGGCCTCGGCACGGTCCCCGAGCTTTGCAATAAGGACGCTCCTTGCGTGGGCGGGCGGGGCTGCTGGCTCTATGGGAGATGATTCCCCACCTCTGACCAATTTCAGAATTGTTTACCACTGGAGCAACTGCCTTGGTAGTGTTTTCCTCTGTATAACTGTTAGGTTCAGTTTTATTTTTTTTCTTTTTTGGTTCAAGTTAGATTTTATTCCTCTTTTATGTATTTATAGATATAAGCATGGAAATAATTCATTCTTATAAATACATCAGTGTGAATGGAAGAACTTTTTTTCTGTTTTATTTTTACATTTTATTTTTAAAAATTTTGAAATTTAATTTTATTTATTTTTTTATACACTAGGTTATTATTAGTTATCTATTTTATGCATAGACATGTATACAGGTCAATCCCAATCTCCCAACTCATCCCACCACCACCACCCCATGGCTTCCCCCACTTTGTGTCCATACGTTTGTTCTCTACCTCTGTGTCTCTATTTCTGCCCTGCAAACCAGTTCATCTGTAGCATTTTTCTAGGTTCCACATATAGGCATTAATATACAATATTTGTTTTTCTCTTTCTGACTTACTTCACTCTGTATGACAGTCTCTAGATCCATCAACTTCTCTACAAATGACTCAGTTTCATTCCTTTTTATGGCTGAGTAATATTCCATTTTATATATGTACCACATCTTTATCCATTCGTCTGTCTGTGGGCATTTAGGTTGCTTCCATTACCTGGCTATTGTAAATAGTGCTGCAATGAACATTGTGGTGAATGTGTCTCTGTGATTTATGGTTTTCTCTGGGTATATGCCCAGAAGTGGGATTGCTGGATCCTATGGTAATTCTCTTTTTAGTTTTTTAAAGGAACCTCCATACTGTTCTCCATAGTGACTTTATCAATTTACATTCCCACCAATAGTGGAAGAGGGTTCCTTTTGTCCACACCCTCCCCAGAATTTGTTGTTTGTAGATTATCTGATGATGCCGATTCTAACAGGTGTGAGGTCTTACCTCATTGTAGTTTTGATTTGCATTTCTCTAATAATTAGTGATGTTGAGCAGCTTTTCATGTGCGTCTTGGCCATCTCTGTGTCTTCTTTGAAGAAACGTCTATTTAGATCTTCTGCCCATTTTTGTATTGGGTTGTTTGTTTTATTAATATTAAGCTGCATGAGCTGTTTATATATATTGGAGATTAAACCTTTGTCCATTGATTCGTTTGTGAAAGTTTTCGCCCATTCTGAGGGTTGCCTTTTTCCATTCCAGTTTTTTTAACAAAGAAAGAAAGAAATCAAAACAAGCAGAACACAAAAGTGCGTGAAATATGCCTCTTGAAACTGTCGATTTGAAATATGGACGTCTTTTGAATTTTTTGGTCGATATATGACCCCAGGATTTGTTTTCAGGGCAGGTGTCATTTACAGGCCTGTAATGATTTGGAATATCCACTGACCATTAGCGCTGGGATTAAAGCTGCTGTTGTGTGAAACGGCCACAAGGTGGCAGCAGTTCTCCCTTACCAAATCTGGTTACTAGGGCAGCCGAGCCTCAATGGAAGTCGCGTTCTAGATTGGAATGTAGAACGGAATGTACCAGGAGAAAGCCCCGCAAGTTTTTCTCACTAATTCTTGTTCGTGTTTTTAATTTAATTTTTTATTTTTTATTACAGCAAGTTTGAGTACAACGTTTAGCTTGTTGTAGGTGTGCAAGAGGTGGTTCTTTTAAACAAATATATATGTCTGTTCTTCCTGGGATCCTTTTCCTATGTTCGTTATGACAGAATGTTGAGTAGTATTCTCTTGGTACTCCGTAGGTCTTTGGTGATTATATACGTCTACTGTGTTTGTATATGTCTGTTAACCCCAATATCATAATGAATTCAATCCTCACACCTTTCCTTTGGAGAACCATAAGTTTGTTTAATGAATCTGTGATTGCCCTTCTCCGTGGAAATATCTGCCCTGGTATCAATTTATAGGTAACACCTATAAGTGATATGATATGATATGTGTGTTTCACTTTCTGACTTACTCCAAGTCACGTAATTACCTCTAGACTCATCTACGGTGCTGCAAATGGCATTGTGTGCTTTTTTTCCTTGGCGAATATTCTGTCTTAGTGAGGTCCATTTTCTGCAATGTGATTCCCTGAGGGCTGAGGATTAGCTGACCTGGGCAGCCAGACCCTGCCGGCAAGCCCTCCCCAGGTGTGCCTGGGTTGAGGTCAATATAAACAGCACTCCAGGCAGCAATAGCCCGTGCAGCTGTGCCTGACTCCATATTCTCTGCCCCGTCAGCAGTCTCGGGGCTGTGCTGGTGGGAGGGTGTGAGGGTCCACGGCTTTGTGGGTGGCCCGGTGTGAGTGGGGCTCTGCTGGACTTTCGGCAGGAGTTGCCAGGCTGCCACCTGTAAAGAAGAGGATGTGTCACCCATAACTTCCACTGGAATATCTCTCCGGGCTGAGGTGAGGAAGGAAAAAAAGGAGTGGGGGCAGGGACAGGAGGGGTATCTCAGGCAGGGCAATAGAAAGCTTCCAGAAGAGCGCCCGTGGCCAGGACCATCCTGGCTGACCTGCAGGCACCAAGGTGGCCTGCGTGCTGTCGCTGGTGTGGCTCCAGGGCCCTTCCTCTAGGCTTTCATGCCCTTGTACATATTCAGGTGTTTCACCTGGGAAGGGTGGGAACAGTTCAGCAGCAGCTGGCCTGGGGCTCAGCTCACGTTTACTCACAGAGGCCTCGGCACGGTCCCCGAGCTTTGCAATAAGGACGCTCCTTGCGTGGGTGGGCGGGGCTGCTGGCTCTATGGGAGATGATTCCCCACCTCTGACCAATTTCAGAATTGTTTACCACTGGAGCAACTGCCTTGGTAGTGTTTTCCTCTGTATAACTGTTAGGTTCAGTTTTATTTTTTTTTCTTTTTTTGTTCAAGTTAGATTTTATTCCTCTTTTATGTATTTATAGATATAAGCATGGAAATAATTCATTCTTATAAATACATCAGTGTGAATGGAAGAACTTTTTTTCTGTTTTATTTTTACATTTTATTTTTAAAAATTTTGAAATTTAATTTTATTTATTTTTTATACACTAGGTTATTATTAGTTATCTATTTTATGCATAGACATGTATAGAGGTCAATCCCAATCTCCCAACTCATCCCACCACCACCACCCCATGGCTTCCCCCACTTTGTGTCCATACGTTTGTTCTCTACCTCTGTGTCTCTATTTCTGCCCTGCAAACCAGTTCATCTGTAGCATTTTTCTAGGTTCCACATATAGGCATTAATATACAATATTTGTTTTTCTCTTTCTGACTTACTTCACTCTGTATGACAGTCTCTAGATCCATCAACTTCTCTACAAATGACTCAGTTTCATTCCTTTTTATGGCTGAGTAATATTCCATTTTATATATGTACCACATCTTTATCCATTCGTCTGTCTGTGGGCATTTAGGTTGCTTCCATTACCTGGCTATTGTAAATAGTGCTGCAATGAACATTGTGGTGAATGTGTCTCTGTGATTTATGGTTTTCTCTGGGTATATGCCCAGAAGTGGGATTGCTGGATCCTATGGTAATTCTCTTTTTAGTTTTTTAAAGGAACCTCCATACTGTTCTCCATAGTGACTGTATCAATTTACATTCCCACCAGTAGCGGAAGAGGGTTCCTTTTGTCCACACCCTCCCCAGAAATTGTTGTTTGTAGATTATCTGATGATGCCGATTCTAACAGGTGTGAGGTCTTACCTCATTGTAGTTTTGATTTGCATTTCTCTAATAATTAGTGATGTTGAGCAGCTTTTCATGTGCGTCTTGGCCATCTCTGTGTCTTCTTTGAAGAAACGTCTATTTAGATCTTCTGCCCATTTTTGTATTGGGTTGTTTGTTTTATTAATATTAAGCTGCATGAGCTGTTTATATATATTGGAGATTAAACCTTTGTCCATTGATTCGTTTGTGAAAGTTTTCGCCCATTCTGAGGGTTGCCTTTTTCCATTCCAGTTTTTTTAACAAAGAAAGAAAGAAATCAAAAGAAGCAGAACACTAATGTGCGTGAAATATGCCTCTTGAAACTGTCGTTTTGAAATATGGACGTCTTTTGAATTTTTTGGTCGATATATGACCGCAGGATTTGTTTTCAGGGCAGGTGTAATTTACAGGCCTGTAATGATTTGGAATATCCACTGACCATTAGCGCTGGGATTAAAGCTGCTGTTGTGTGAAACGGCCACAAGGTGGCAGCAGTTCTCCCTTACCAAATCTGGTTACTAGGGCAGCAGAGCCTCAATGGAAGTCGCGTTCTAGATTGGAATGTAGAACGGAATGTGCCAGGAGAAAGCCCCTCAAGTTTGTCTCACTACTTCTTGTTCGTGTTTTTAATTTAATTTTTTATTTTTTATTACAGCAAGTTTGAGTACAACGTTTAGCTTGTTGTAGGTGTGCAAGAGGTGGTTCTTTTACACATATACATATGTCTGTTCTTCCTGGGATCCTTTTCCCATGTACGTTATGACAGAATGTTGAGTCGTCTTCTCTTGGTACTCCGTAGGTCTTTGGTGATTATATATGTCTACTGTGTTTGTATATGTCAGTTAACCCCAATATCATAATGAATTCAATCCTCACACCTTTCCTTTGGTGAACCATAAGTTTGTTTAATGGATCTTTGATTGCCCTTCTCCGTGGAAATATCTGCCCTGGTATCAATTTATAGGTAACACCTATAAGTGATATGATATGATAAGTGTCTTTCACTTTCTGACTTACTCCAAGTCACGTGATTACCTCTAGACTCATCTACGGTGCTACAAATGGCATTGTGTGCTTCCTTTCCTTGGCGAATATTCTGTCTTAACGAGGTCCATTTTCTGCAATGTGATTCCCTGAGGGCTGAGGATTAGCTGACCTGGGCAGCCTGACCCTGCCGGCAAGCCCTCCCCAGGTGTGCCTGGGTTTAGGTCAATATAAACAGCACTCCAGGCAGCAATAGCCCCTGCAGCTGTGCCTGACTCCATATTCTCTGCCCCGTCAGCAGTCTCGGGGCTGTGCTGGGGGGAGGGTGTGAGGGTCCACGGCTTTGTGGGTGGCCCGGTGTGAGTGGGGCTCTGCTGGACTTTCGGCAGGATTTGCCAGGCTGCCACCTGTAAAGAAGAGGATGTGTCACCCATAACTTCCACTGGAATATCTCTCCGGGCTGAGGTGAGGAAGGAAAAAAAGGAGTGGGGGCCGGGACAGGAGGGGTATCTCAGGCAGGGCAATAGAAAGCTTCCAGAAGAGCGCCCGTGGCCAGGACCATCCTGGCTGACCTGCAGGCACCAAGGTGGCCTGCGTGCTGTCGCTGGTGTGGCTCCACGGCCCTTCCTCTAGGCTTTCAAGCCCTTGTACATATTCAGGTGTTTCACCTGGGAAGGGTGGGAACAGTTCAGCAGCAGCTGGCCTGGGGCTCAGCTCACGTTTACTCACAGAGGCCTCGGCACGGTCCCCGAGCTTTGCAATAAGGACGCTCCTTGCGTGGGCGGGCGGGGCTGCTGGCTCTATGGGAGATGATTCCCCACCTCTGACCAATTTCAGAATTGTTTACCACTGGAGCAACTGCCTTGGTAGTGTTTTCCTCTGTATAACTGTTAGGTTCAGTTTTATTTTTTTTCTTTTTTGGTTCAAGTTAGATTTTATTCCTCTTTTATGTATTTATAGATATAAGCATGGAAATAATTCATTCTTATAAATACATCAGTGTGAATGGAAGAACTTTTTTTCTGTTTTATTTTTACATTTTATTTTTAAAAATTTTGAAATTTAATTTTATTTATTTTTTTATACACTAGGTTATTATTAGTTATCTATTTTATGCATAGACATGTATACAGGTCAATCCCAATCTCCCAACTCATCCCACCACCACCACCCCATGGCTTCCCCCACTTTGTGTCCATACGTTTGTTCTCTACCTCTGTGTCTCTATTTCTGCCCTGCAAACCAGTTCATCTGTAGCATTTGTCTAGGTTCCACATATAGGCATTAATATACATTATTTGTTTTTCTCTTTCTGACTTACTTCACTCTGTATGACAGTCTCTAGTTCCATCAACTTCTCTACAAATGACCCAGTTTCATTTTTTTTTACGGCTGAGTAATATTCCATTTTATATATGTACCACATCTTTATCCATTCGTCTGTCTGTGGGCATTTAGGTTGCTTCCATTACCTGGCTATTGTAAATAGTGCTGCAATGAACATTGTGGTGAATGTGTCTCTGTGATTTATGGTTTTCTCTGGGTATATGCCCAGAAGTGGGATTGCTGGATCCTATGGTAATTCTCTTTTTAGTTTTTTAAAGGAACCTCCATACTGTTCTCCATAGTGACTGTATCAATTTACATTCCCACCAATAGCGGAAGAGGGTTCCTTTTGTCCACACCCTCCCCAGAATTTGTTGTTTGTAGATTATCTGATGATGCCGATTCTAACAGGTGTGAGGTCTTACCTCATTGTAGTTTTGATTTGCATTTCTCTAATAATTAGTGATGTTGAGCAGCTTTTCATGTGCGTCCTGGCCATCTCTGTGTCTTCTTTGAAGAAACGTCTATTTAGATCTTCTGCCCATTTTTGTATTGGGTTGTTTGTTTTATTAATATTAAGCTGCATGAGCTGTTTATATATATTGGAGATTAAACCTTTGTCCATTGATTCGTTTGTGAAAGTTTTCGCCCATTCTGAGGGTTGCCTTTTTCCATTCCCGTTTTTTTAACAAAGAAAGAAAGAAATCAAAAGAAGCAGAACACTAATGTGCGTGAAATATGCCTCTTGAAACTGTCGTTTTGAAATATGGACGTCTTTTGAATTTTTTGGTCGATATATGACCCCAGGATTTGTTTTCAGGGCAGGTGTCATTTACAGGCCTGTAATGATTTGGAATATCCACTGACCATTAGCGCTGGGATTAAAGCTGCTGTTGTGTGAAACGGCCACAAGGTGGCAGCAGTTCTCCCTTACCAAATCTGGTTACTAGGGCAGCAGAGCCTCAATGGAAGTCGCGTTCTAGATTGGAATGTAGAACGGAATGTACCAGGAGAAAGCCCCTCAAGTTTTTCTCACTAATTCTTGTTCGTGTTTTTAATTTAATTTTTTAATTTTTATTACAGCAAGTTTGAGTACAGCGTTTAGCTTGTTGTAGGTGTGCAAGAGGTGGTTCTTTTACACATATACATATGTCTGTTCTTCCTGGGATCCTTTTCCCATGTTCGTTATGACAGAATGTTGAGTAGTCTTCTCTTGGTACTCCGTAGGTCTTTGGTGATTATATACGTCTACTGTGTTTGTATATGTCTGTTAACCCCAATATCATAATGAATTCAATCCTCACACCTTTCCTTTGGTGAAGCATAAGTTTGTTTAATGAATCTGTGATTGCCCTTCTCCGTGGAAATATCTGCCCTGGTATCAATTTATAGGTAACACCTATAAGTGATATGATATGATATGTGTGTTTCACTTTCTGACTTACTCCAAGTCACGTGATTACCTCTAGACTCATCTACGGTGCTGCAAATGGCATTGTGTGCTTTTTTTCCTTGGCGAATATGCTGTCTTAGTGAGGTCCATTTTCTGCAATGTGATTCCCTGAGGGCTGAGGATTAGCTGACCTGGGCAGCCTGACCCTGCCGGCAAGCCCTCCCCAGGTGTGCCTGGGTTGAGGTCAATATAAACAGCACTCCAGGCAGCAATAGCCCCTGCAGCTGTGCCTGACTCCATATTCTCTGCCCCGTCAGCAGTCTCGGGGCTGTGCTGGTGGGAGGGTGTGAGGGTCCACGGCTTTGTGGGTGGCCCGGTGTGAGTGGGGCTCTGCTGGACTTTCTGCAGGAGTTGCCAGGCTGCCACCTGTAAAGAAGAGGATGTGTCACCCATAACTTCCACTGGAGTATCTCTCCGGGCTGAGGTGAGTAAGGAAAAAAAGGAGTGGGGGCCGGGACAGGAGGGGTATATCAGGCAGGGCAATGGAAAGCTTCCAGAAGAGCGCCCGTGGCCAGGACCATCCTGGCTGACCTGCAGGCACCAAGTTGGCCTGCGTGCTTTCGCTGGTGTGGCTCCACGGCCCTTCCTCTAGGCTTTCAAGCCCTTGTACATATTCAGGTGTTTCACCTGGGAAGGGTGGGAACAGTTCAGCAGCAGCTGGCCTGGGGCTCAGCTCACGTTTACTCACAGAGGCCTCGGCACGGTCCCCAGGTTTGCAATAAGGACGCTCCTTGCGTGGGCGGGTGGGGCTGCTGGCTGTATGGGAGATGATTCCCCACCTCTGACCAATTTCAGAATTGTTTACCACTGGAGCAAGTGCCTTGGTAGTGTTTTCCTCTGTATAACTGTTAGGTTCAGTTTTATTTTTTTTTCTTTTTTTGTTCAAGTTAGATTTTATTCCTCTTTTATGTATTTATAGATATAAGCATGGAAATAATTCATTCTTATAAATACATCAGTGTGAATGGAAGAACTTTTTTTCTGTTTTATTTTTACATTTTATTTTTAAAAATTTTGAAATTTAATTTTATTTATTTTTTTATACACTAGGTTATTATTAGTTATCTATTTTATGCATAGACATGTATACAGGTCAATCCCAATCTCCCAACTCATCCCACCACCACCACCCCATGGCTTCCCCCACTTTGTGTCCATACGTTTGTTCTCTACCGCTCTGTCTCTATTTCTGCCCTGCAAACCAGTTCATCTGTAGCATTTTTCTAGGTTCCACATATAGGCATTAATATACAATATTTGTTTTTCTCTTTCTGACTTACTTCACTCTGTATGACAGTCTCTAGATCCATCAACTTCTCTACAAATGACTCAGTTTCATTCCTTTTTATGGCTGAGTAATATTCCATTTTATATATGTACCACATCTTTATCCATTCGTCTGTCTGTGGGCATTTAGGTTGCTTCCATTACCTGGCTATTGTAAATAGTGCTGCAATGAACATTGTGGTGAATGTGTCTCTGTGATTTATGGTTTTCTCTGGGTATATGCCCAGAAGTGGGATTGCTGGATCCTATGGTAATTCTCTTTTTAGTTTTTTAAAGGAACCTCCATACTGTTCTCCATAGTGACTGTATCAATTTACATTCCCACCAGTAGCGGAAGAGGGTTCCTTTTGTCCACACCCTCCCCAGAAATTGTTGTTTGTAGATTATCTGATGATGCCGATTCTAACAGGTGTGAGGTCTTACCTCATTGTAGTTTTGATTTGCATTTCTCTAATAATTAGTGATGTTGAGCAGCTTTTCATGTGCGTCTTGGCCATCTCTGTGTCTTCTTTGAAGAAACGTCTATTTAGATCTTCTGCCCATTTTTGTATTGGGTTGTTTGTTTTATTAATATTAAGCTGCATGAGCTGTTTATATATATTGGAGATTAAACCTTTGTCCATTGATTCGTTTGTGAAAGTTTTCGCCCATTCTGAGGGTTGCCTTTTTCCATTCCAGTTTTTTTAACAAAGAAAGAAAGAAATCAAAAGAAGCAGAACACTAATGTGCGTGAAATATGCCTCTTGAAACTGTCGTTTTGAAATATGGACGTCTTTTGAATTTTTTGGTCGATATATGACCGCAGGATTTGTTTTCAGGGCAGGTGTAATTTACAGGCCTGTAATGATTTGGAATATCCACTGACCATTAGCGCTGGGATTAAAGCTGCTGTTGTGTGAAACGGCCACAAGGTGGCAGCAGTTCTCCCTTACCAAATCTGGTTACTAGGGCAGCAGAGCCTCAATGGAAGTCGCGTTCTAGATTGGAATGTAGAACGGAATGTGCCAGGAGAAAGCCCCTCAAGTTTGTCTCACTACTTCTTGTTCGTGTTTTTAATTTAATTTTTTATTTTTTATTACAGCAAGTTTGAGTACAACGTTTAGCTTGTTGTAGGTGTGCAAGAGGTGGTTCTTTTACACATATACATATGTCTGTTCTTCCTGGGATCCTTTTCCCATGTACGTTATGACAGAATGTTGAGTCGTCTTCTCTTGGTACTCCGTAGGTCTTTGGTGATTATATATGTCTACTGTGTTTGTATATGTCAGTTAACCCCAATATCATAATGAATTCAATCCTCACACCTTTCCTTTGGTGAACCATAAGTTTGTTTAATGGATCTTTGATTGCCCTTCTCCGTGGAAATATCTGCCCTGGTATCAATTTATAGGTAACACCTATAAGTGATATGATATGATAAGTGTCTTTCACTTTCTGACTTACTCCAAGTCACGTGATTACCTCTAGACTCATCTACGGTGCTACAAATGGCATTGTGTGCTTCCTTTCCTTGGCGAATATTCTGTCTTAACGAGGTCCATTTTCTGCAATGTGATTCCCTGAGGGCTGAGGATTAGCTGACCTGGGCAGCCTGACCCTGCCGGCAAGCCCTCCCCAGGTGTGCCTGGGTTTAGGTCAATATAAACAGCACTCCAGGCAGCAATAGCCCCTGCAGCTGTGCCTGACTCCATATTCTCTGCCCCGTCAGCAGTCTCGGGGCTGTGCTGGGGGGAGGGTGTGAGGGTCCACGGCTTTGTGGGTGGCCCGGTGTGAGTGGGGCTCTGCTGGACTTTCGGCAGGATTTGCCAGGCTGCCACCTGTAAAGAAGAGGATGTGTCACCCATAACTTCCACTGGAATATCTCTCCGGGCTGAGGTGAGGAAGGAAAAAAAGGAGTGGGGGCCGGGACAGGAGGGGTATCTCAGGCAGGGCAATAGAAAGCTTCCAGAAGAGCGCCCGTGGCCAGGACCATCCTGGCTGACCTGCAGGCACCAAGGTGGCCTGCGTGCTGTCGCTGGTGTGGCTCCACGGCCCTTCCTCTAGGCTTTCAAGCCCTTGTACATATTCAGGTGTTTCACCTGGGAAGGGTGGGAACAGTTCAGCAGCAGCTGGCCTGGGGCTCAGCTCACGTTTACTCACAGAGGCCTCGGCACGGTCCCCGAGCTTTGCAATAAGGACGCTCCTTGCGTGGGCGGGCGGGGCTGCTGGCTCTATGGGAGATGATTCCCCACCTCTGACCAATTTCAGAATTGTTTACCACTGGAGCAACTGCCTTGGTAGTGTTTTCCTCTGTATAACTGTTAGGTTCAGTTTTATTTTTTTTCTTTTTTGGTTCAAGTTAGATTTTATTCCTCTTTTATGTATTTATAGATATAAGCATGGAAATAATTCATTCTTATAAATACATCAGTGTGAATGGAAGAACTTTTTTTCTGTTTTATTTTTACATTTTATTTTTAAAAATTTTGAAATTTAATTTTATTTATTTTTTTATACACTAGGTTATTATTAGTTATCTATTTTATGCATAGACATGTATACAGGTCAATCCCAATCTCCCAACTCATCCCACCACCACCACCCCATGGCTTCCCCCACTTTGTGTCCATACGTTTGTTCTCTACCTCTGTGTCTCTATTTCTGCCCTGCAAACCAGTTCATCTGTAGCATTTGTCTAGGTTCCACATATAGGCATTAATATACATTATTTGTTTTTCTCTTTCTGACTTACTTCACTCTGTATGACAGTCTCTAGTTCCATCAACTTCTCTACAAATGACCCAGTTTCATTTTTTTTTACGGCTGAGTAATATTCCATTTTATATATGTACCACATCTTTATCCATTCGTCTGTCTGTGGGCATTTAGGTTGCTTCCATTACCTGGCTATTGTAAATAGTGCTGCAATGAACATTGTGGTGAATGTGTCTCTGTGATTTATGGTTTTCTCTGGGTATATGCCCAGAAGTGGGATTGCTGGATCCTATGGTAATTCTCTTTTTAGTTTTTTAAAGGAACCTCCATACTGTTCTCCATAGTGACTGTATCAATTTACATTCCCACCAATAGCGGAAGAGGGTTCCTTTTGTCCACACCCTCCCCAGAATTTGTTGTTTGTAGATTATCTGATGATGCCGATTCTAACAGGTGTGAGGTCTTACCTCATTGTAGTTTTGATTTGCATTTCTCTAATAATTAGTGATGTTGAGCAGCTTTTCATGTGCGTCCTGGCCATCTCTGTGTCTTCTTTGAAGA
The DNA here is from genome assembly GCF_964165515.1 of Mesoplodon bidens. Classification (NCBI taxonomy): domain Eukaryota; kingdom Metazoa; phylum Chordata; class Mammalia; order Artiodactyla; family Ziphiidae; genus Mesoplodon; species Mesoplodon bidens. The sequence continues at coordinate 128,807 of NW_027672604.1, read as the reverse complement.
AACGTCTATTTAGATCTTCTGCCCATTTTTGTATTGGGTTGTTTGTTTTATTAATATTAAGCTGCATGAGCTGTTTATATATATTGGAGATTAAACCTTTGTCCATTGATTCGTTTGTGAAAGTTTTCGCCCATTCTGAGGGTTGCCTTTTTCCATTCCCGTTTTTTTAACAAAGAAAGAAAGAAATCAAAAGAAGCAGAACACTAATGTGCGTGAAATATGCCTCTTGAAACTGTCGTTTTGAAATATGGACGTCTTTTGAATTTTTTGGTCGATATATGACCCCAGGATTTGTTTTCAGGGCAGGTGTCATTTACAGGCCTGTAATGATTTGGAATATCCACTGACCATTAGCGCTGGGATTAAAGCTGCTGTTGTGTGAAACGGCCACAAGGTGGCAGCAGTTCTCCCTTACCAAATCTGGTTACTAGGGCAGCAGAGCCTCAATGGAAGTCGCGTTCTAGATTGGAATGTAGAACGGAATGTACCAGGAGAAAGCCCCTCAAGTTTTTCTCACTAATTCTTGTTCGTGTTTTTAATTTAATTTTTTAATTTTTATTACAGCAAGTTTGAGTACAGCGTTTAGCTTGTTGTAGGTGTGCAAGAGGTGGTTCTTTTACACATATACATATGTCTGTTCTTCCTGGGATCCTTTTCCCATGTTCGTTATGACAGAATGTTGAGTAGTCTTCTCTTGGTACTCCGTAGGTCTTTGGTGATTATATACGTCTACTGTGTTTGTATATGTCTGTTAACCCCAATATCATAATGAATTCAATCCTCACACCTTTCCTTTGGTGAAGCATAAGTTTGTTTAATGAATCTGTGATTGCCCTTCTCCGTGGAAATATCTGCCCTGGTATCAATTTATAGGTAACACCTATAAGTGATATGATATGATATGTGTGTTTCACTTTCTGACTTACTCCAAGTCACGTGATTACCTCTAGACTCATCTACGGTGCTGCAAATGGCATTGTGTGCTTTTTTTCCTTGGCGAATATGCTGTCTTAGTGAGGTCCATTTTCTGCAATGTGATTCCCTGAGGGCTGAGGATTAGCTGACCTGGGCAGCCTGACCCTGCCGGCAAGCCCTCCCCAGGTGTGCCTGGGTTGAGGTCAATATAAACAGCACTCCAGGCAGCAATAGCCCCTGCAGCTGTGCCTGACTCCATATTCTCTGCCCCGTCAGCAGTCTCGGGGCTGTGCTGGTGGGAGGGTGTGAGGGTCCACGGCTTTGTGGGTGGCCCGGTGTGAGTGGGGCTCTGCTGGACTTTCTGCAGGAGTTGCCAGGCTGCCACCTGTAAAGAAGAGGATGTGTCACCCATAACTTCCACTGGAGTATCTCTCCGGGCTGAGGTGAGTAAGGAAAAAAAGGAGTGGGGGCCGGGACAGGAGGGGTATATCAGGCAGGGCAATGGAAAGCTTCCAGAAGAGCGCCCGTGGCCAGGACCATCCTGGCTGACCTGCAGGCACCAAGTTGGCCTGCGTGCTTTCGCTGGTGTGGCTCCACGGCCCTTCCTCTAGGCTTTCAAGCCCTTGTACATATTCAGGTGTTTCACCTGGGAAGGGTGGGAACAGTTCAGCAGCAGCTGGCCTGGGGCTCAGCTCACGTTTACTCACAGAGGCCTCGGCACGGTCCCCAGGTTTGCAATAAGGACGCTCCTTGCGTGGGCGGGTGGGGCTGCTGGCTGTATGGGAGATGATTCCCCACCTCTGACCAATTTCAGAATTGTTTACCACTGGAGCAAGTGCCTTGGTAGTGTTTTCCTCTGTATAACTGTTAGGTTCAGTTTTATTTTTTTTTCTTTTTTTGTTCAAGTTAGATTTTATTCCTCTTTTATGTATTTATAGATATAAGCATGGAAATAATTCATTCTTATAAATACATCAGTGTGAATGGAAGAACTTTTTTTCTGTTTTATTTTTACATTTTATTTTTAAAAATTTTGAAATTTAATTTTATTTATTTTTTTATACACTAGGTTATTATTAGTTATCTATTTTATGCATAGACATGTATACAGGTCAATCCCAATCTCCCAACTCATCCCACCACCACCACCCCATGGCTTCCCCCACTTTGTGTCCATACGTTTGTTCTCTACCGCTGTGTCTCTATTTCTGCCCTGCAAACCAGTTCATCTGTAGCAGTTTTCTAGGTTCCACATATAGGCATTAATATACAATATTTGTTTTTCTCTTTCTGACTTACTTCACTCTGTATGTCAGTCTCTATATCCATCAACTTCTCTACAAATGACTCAGTTTCATTCCTTTTTATGGCTGAGTAATATTCCATTTTATATATGTACCACATCTTTATCCATTCGTCTGTCTGTGGGCATTTAGGTTGCTTCCATTACCTGGCTATTGTAAATAGTGCTGCAATGAACATTGTGGTGAATGTGTCTCTGTGATTTATGGTTTTCTCTGGGTATATGCCCAGAAGTGGGATTGCTGGATCCTATGGTAATTCTCTTTTTAGTTTTTTAAAGGAACCTCCATACTGTTCTCCATAGTGACTGTATCAATTTACATTCCCACCAATAGCGGAAGAGGGTTCCTTTTGTCCACACCCTCCCCAGAATTTGTTGTTTGTAGATTATCTGATGATGCCGATTCTAACAGGTGTGAGGTCTTACCTCATTGTAGTTTTGATTTGCATTTCTCTAATAATTAGTGATGTTGAGCAGCTTTTCATGTGCGTCTTGGCCATCTCTGTGTCTTCTTTGAAGAAACGTCTATTTAGATCTTCTGCCCATTTTTGTATTGGGTTGTTTGTTTAATTAATATTAAGCTGCATGAGCTGTATATATATATTGGAGATTAAACCTTTGTCCATTGATTCGTTTGTGAAAGTTTTCGCCCATTCTGAGGGTTGCCTTTTTCCATTCCCGTTTTTTTAACAAAGAAAGAAAGAAATCAAAAGAAGCCGAACACTAATGTGCGTGAAATATGCCTCTTGAAACTGTCGTTTTGAAATATGGACGTCTTTTGAATTTTTTGGTCGATATATGACCGCAGGATTTGTTTTCAGGGCAGGTGTAATTTACAGGCCTGTAATGATTTGGAATATCCACTGACCATTAGCGCTGGGATTAAAGCTGCTGTTGTGTGAAACGGCCACAAGGTGGCAGCAGTTCTCCCTTACCAAATCTGGTTACTAGGGCAGCAGAGCCTCAATGGAAGTCGCGTTCTAGATTGGAATGTAGAACGGAATGTGCCAGGAGAAAGCCCCTCAAGTTTGTCTCACTACTTCTTGTTCGTGTTTTTAATTTAATTTTTTATTTTTTATTACAGCAAGTTTGAGTACAACGTTTAGCTTGTTGTAGGTGTGCAAGAGGTGGTTCTTTTACACATATACATATGTCTGTTCTTCCTGGGATCCTTTTCCCATGTACGTTATGACAGAATGTTGAGTCGTCTTCTCTTGGTACTCCGTAGGTCTTTGGTGATTATATATGTCTACTGTGTTTGTATATGTCAGTTAACCCCAATATCATAATGAATTCAATCCTCACACCTTTCCTTTGGTGAACCATAAGTTTGTTTAATGGATCTTTGATTGCCCTTCTCCGTGGAAATATCTGCCCTGGTATCAATTTATAGGTAACACCTATAAGTGATATGATATGATAAGTGTCTTTCACTTTCTGACTTACTCCAAGTCACGTGATTACCTCTAGACTCATCTACGGTGCTACAAATGGCATTGTGTGCTTCCTTTCCTTGGCGAATATTCTGTCTTAACGAGGTCCATTTTCTGCAATGTGATTCCCTGAGGGCTGAGGATTAGCTGACCTGGGCAGCCTGACCCTGCCGGCAAGCCCTCCCCAGGTGTGCCTGGGTTTAGGTCAATATAAACAGCACTCCAGGCAGCAATAGCCCCTGCAGCTGTGCCTGACTCCATATTCTCTGCCCCGTCAGCAGTCTCGGGGCTGTGCTGGGGGGAGGGTGTGAGGGTCCACGGCTTTGTGGGTGGCCCGGTGTGAGTGGGGCTCTGCTGGACTTTCGGCAGGATTTGCCAGGCTGCCACCTGTAAAGAAGAGGATGTGTCACCCATAACTTCCACTGGAATATCTCTCCGGGCTGAGGTGAGGAAGGAAAAAAAGGAGTGGGGGCCGGGACAGGAGGGGTATCTCAGGCAGGGCAATAGAAAGCTTCCAGAAGAGCGCCCGTGGCCAGGACCATCCTGGCTGACCTGCAGGCACCAAGGTGGCCTGCGTGCTGTCGCTGGTGTGGCTCCACGGCCCTTCCTCTAGGCTTTCAAGCCCTTGTACATATTCAGGTGTTTCACCTGGGAAGGGTGGGAACAGTTCAGCAGCAGCTGGCCTGGGGCTCAGCTCACGTTTACTCACAGAGGCCTCGGCACGGTCCCCGAGCTTTGCAATAAGGACGCTCCTTGCGTGGGCGGGCGGGGCTGCTGGCTCTATGGGAGATGATTCCCCACCTCTGACCAATTTCAGAATTGTTTACCACTGGAGCAACTGCCTTGGTAGTGTTTTCCTCTGTATAACTGTTAGGTTCAGTTTTATTTTTTTTCTTTTTTGGTTCAAGTTAGATTTTATTCCTCTTTTATGTATTTATAGATATAAGCATGGAAATAATTCATTCTTATAAATACATCAGTGTGAATGGAAGAACTTTTTTTCTGTTTTATTTTTACATTTTATTTTTAAAAATTTTGAAATTTAATTTTATTTATTTTTTTATACACTAGGTTATTATTAGTTATCTATTTTATGCATAGACATGTATACAGGTCAATCCCAATCTCCCAACTCATCCCACCACCACCACCCCATGGCTTCCCCCACTTTGTGTCCATACGTTTGTTCTCTACCTCTGTGTCTCTATTTCTGCCCTGCAAACCAGTTCATCTGTAGCATTTGTCTAGGTTCCACATATAGGCATTAATATACATTATTTGTTTTTCTCTTTCTGACTTACTTCACTCTGTATGACAGTCTCTAGTTCCATCAACTTCTCTACAAATGACCCAGTTTCATTTTTTTTTACGGCTGAGTAATATTCCATTTTATATATGTACCACATCTTTATCCATTCGTCTGTCTGTGGGCATTTAGGTTGCTTCCATTACCTGGCTATTGTAAATAGTGCTGCAATGAACATTGTGGTGAATGTGTCTCTGTGATTTATGGTTTTCTCTGGGTATATGCCCAGAAGTGGGATTGCTGGATCCTATGGTAATTCTCTTTTTAGTTTTTTAAAGGAACCTCCATACTGTTCTCCATAGTGACTGTATCAATTTACATTCCCACCAATAGCGGAAGAGGGTTCCTTTTGTCCACACCCTCCCCAGAATTTGTTGTTTGTAGATTATCTGATGATGCCGATTCTAACAGGTGTGAGGTCTTACCTCATTGTAGTTTTGATTTGCATTTCTCTAATAATTAGTGATGTTGAGCAGCTTTTCATGTGCGTCCTGGCCATCTCTGTGTCTTCTTTGAAGAAACGTCTATTTAGATCTTCTGCCCATTTTTGTATTGGGTTGTTTGTTTTATTAATATTAAGCTGCATGAGCTGTTTATATATATTGGAGATTAAACCTTTGTCCATTGATTCGTTTGTGAAAGTTTTCGCCCATTCTGAGGGTTGCCTTTTTCCATTCCCGTTTTTTTAACAAAGAAAGAAAGAAATCAAAAGAAGCAGAACACTAATGTGCGTGAAATATGCCTCTTGAAACTGTCGTTTTGAAATATGGACGTCTTTTGAATTTTTTGGTCGATATATGACCCCAGGATTTGTTTTCAGGGCAGGTGTCATTTACAGGCCTGTAATGATTTGGAATATCCACTGACCATTAGCGCTGGGATTAAAGCTGCTGTTGTGTGAAACGGCCACAAGGTGGCAGCAGTTCTCCCTTACCAAATCTGGTTACTAGGGCAGCAGAGCCTCAATGGAAGTCGCGTTCTAGATTGGAATGTAGAACGGAATGTACCAGGAGAAAGCCCCTCAAGTTTTTCTCACTAATTCTTGTTCGTGTTTTTAATTTAATTTTTTAATTTTTATTACAGCAAGTTTGAGTACAGCGTTTAGCTTGTTGTAGGTGTGCAAGAGGTGGTTCTTTTACACATATACATATGTCTGTTCTTCCTGGGATCCTTTTCCCATGTTCGTTATGACAGAATGTTGAGTAGTCTTCTCTTGGTACTCCGTAGGTCTTTGGTGATTATATACGTCTACTGTGTTTGTATATGTCTGTTAACCCCAATATCATAATGAATTCAATCCTCACACCTTTCCTTTGGTGAAGCATAAGTTTGTTTAATGAATCTGTGATTGCCCTTCTCCGTGGAAATATCTGCCCTGGTATCAATTTATAGGTAACACCTATAAGTGATATGATATGATATGTGTGTTTCACTTTCTGACTTACTCCAAGTCACGTGATTACCTCTAGACTCATCTACGGTGCTGCAAATGGCATTGTGTGCTTTTTTTCCTTGGCGAATATGCTGTCTTAGTGAGGTCCATTTTCTGCAATGTGATTCCCTGAGGGCTGAGGATTAGCTGACCTGGGCAGCCTGACCCTGCCGGCAAGCCCTCCCCAGGTGTGCCTGGGTTGAGGTCAATATAAACAGCACTCCAGGCAGCAATAGCCCCTGCAGCTGTGCCTGACTCCATATTCTCTGCCCCGTCAGCAGTCTCGGGGCTGTGCTGGTGGGAGGGTGTGAGGGTCCACGGCTTTGTGGGTGGCCCGGTGTGAGTGGGGCTCTGCTGGACTTTCTGCAGGAGTTGCCAGGCTGCCACCTGTAAAGAAGAGGATGTGTCACCCATAACTTCCACTGGAGTATCTCTCCGGGCTGAGGTGAGTAAGGAAAAAAAGGAGTGGGGGCCGGGACAGGAGGGGTATATCAGGCAGGGCAATGGAAAGCTTCCAGAAGAGCGCCCGTGGCCAGGACCATCCTGGCTGACCTGCAGGCACCAAGTTGGCCTGCGTGCTTTCGCTGGTGTGGCTCCACGGCCCTTCCTCTAGGCTTTCAAGCCCTTGTACATATTCAGGTGTTTCACCTGGGAAGGGTGGGAACAGTTCAGCAGCAGCTGGCCTGGGGCTCAGCTCACGTTTACTCACAGAGGCCTCGGCACGGTCCCCAGGTTTGCAATAAGGACGCTCCTTGCGTGGGCGGGTGGGGCTGCTGGCTGTATGGGAGATGATTCCCCACCTCTGACCAATTTCAGAATTGTTTACCACTGGAGCAAGTGCCTTGGTAGTGTTTTCCTCTGTATAACTGTTAGGTTCAGTTTTATTTTTTTTTCTTTTTTTGTTCAAGTTAGATTTTATTCCTCTTTTATGTATTTATAGATATAAGCATGGAAATAATTCATTCTTATAAATACATCAGTGTGAATGGAAGAACTTTTTTTCTGTTTTATTTTTACATTTTATTTTTAAAAATTTTGAAATTTAATTTTATTTATTTTTTTATACACTAGGTTATTATTAGTTATCTATTTTATGCATAGACATGTATACAGGTCAATCCCAATCTCCCAACTCATCCCACCACCACCACCCCATGGCTTCCCCCACTTTGTGTCCATACGTTTGTTCTCTACCGCTGTGTCTCTATTTCTGCCCTGCAAACCAGTTCATCTGTAGCAGTTTTCTAGGTTCCACATATAGGCATTAATATACAATATTTGTTTTTCTCTTTCTGACTTACTTCACTCTGTATGTCAGTCTCTATATCCATCAACTTCTCTACAAATGACTCAGTTTCATTCCTTTTTATGGCTGAGTAATATTCCATTTTATATATGTACCACATCTTTATCCATTCGTCTGTCTGTGGGCATTTAGGTTGCTTCCATTACCTGGCTATTGTAAATAGTGCTGCAATGAACATTGTGGTGAATGTGTCTCTGTGATTTATGGTTTTCTCTGGGTATATGCCCAGAAGTGGGATTGCTGGATCCTATGGTAATTCTCTTTTTAGTTTTTTAAAGGAACCTCCATACTGTTCTCCATAGTGACTGTATCAATTTACATTCCCACCAATAGCGGAAGAGGGTTCCTTTTGTCCACACCCTCCCCAGAATTTGTTGTTTGTAGATTATCTGATGATGCCGATTCTAACAGGTGTGAGGTCTTACCTCATTGTAGTTTTGATTTGCATTTCTCTAATAATTAGTGATGTTGAGCAGCTTTTCATGTGCGTCTTGGCCATCTCTGTGTCTTCTTTGAAGAAACGTCTATTTAGATCTTCTGCCCATTTTTGTATTGGGTTGTTTGTTTAATTAATATTAAGCTGCATGAGCTGTATATATATATTGGAGATTAAACCTTTGTCCATTGATTCGTTTGTGAAAGTTTTCGCCCATTCTGAGGGTTGCCTTTTTCCATTCCCGTTTTTTTAACAAAGAAAGAAAGAAATCAAAAGAAGCCGAACACTAATGTGCGTGAAATATGCCTCTTGAAACTGTCGTTTTGAAATATGGACGTCTTTTGAAATTTTTGGTCGATATATGACCCCAGGATTTGTTTTCAGGGCGGGTGTCATTTACAGGCCTGTAATGATTTGGAATATCCACTGACCATTAGCGCTGGGATTAAAGCTGCTGTTGTGTGAAACGGCCACAAGGTGGCAGCAGTTCTCCCTTACCAAATCTGGTTACTAGGGCAGCAGAGCCTCAATGGAAGTCGCGTTCTAGATTGGAATGTAGAACGGAATGTACCAGGAGAAAGCCCCTCAAGTTTTTCTCACTAATTCTTGTTCGTGTTTTTAATTTAATTTTTTAATTTTTATTACAGCAAGTTTGAGTACAACGTTTAGCTTGTTGTAGGTGTGCAAGAGGTGGTTCTTTTACACATATACATATGTCTGTTCTTCCTGGGATCCTTTTCCCATGTTCGTTATGACAGAATGTTGAGTAGTCTTCTCTTGGTACTCCGTAGGTCTTTGGTGATTATATACGTCTACTGTGTTTGTATATGTCTGTTAACCCCAATATCATAATGAATTCAATCCTCACACCTTTCCTTTGGTGAACCATAAGTTTGTTTAATGAATCTGTGATTGCCGTTCTCCGTGGAAATATCTGCCCTGGTATCAATTTATAGGTAACACCTATAAGTGATATGATATGATATGTGTCTTTCACTTTCTGACTTACTCCAAGTCACGTGATTACCTCTAGACTCATCTACGGTGCTGCAAATGGCATTGTGTGCTTTTTTTCCTTGGCTAATATTCTGTCTTAGCGAGGTCCATTTTCTGCAATGTGATTCCCTGAGGGCTGAGGATTAGCTGACCTGGGCAGCCTGACCCTGCCGGCAAGCCCTCCCCAGGTGTGCCTGGGTTGAGGTCAATATAAACAGCACTCCAGGCAGCAATAGCCCCTGCAGCTGTGCCTGACTCCATATTCTCTGCCCCGTCAGCAGTCTCGGGGCTGTGCTGGTGGGAGGGTGTGAGGGTCCATGGCTTTGTGGGTGGCCCGGTGTGAGTGGGGCTCTGCTGGACTTTCTGCAGGAGTTGCCAGGCTGCCAACTGTAAAGAAGAGGATGTGTCACCCATAACTTCCACTGGAGTATCTCTCCGGGCTGAGGTGAGGAAGGAAAAAAAGGAGTGGGGGCCGGGACAGGAGGGGTATCTCATGCAGGGCAATGGAAAGCTTCCAGAAGAGCGCCCGTGGCCAGGACCATCCTGGCTGACCTGCAGGCACCAAGTTGCCCTGCTTGCTTTCGCTGGTGTGGCTCCACGGCCCTTCCTCTAGGCTTTCAAGCCCTTGTACATATTCAGGTGTTTCACCTGGGAAGGGTGGGAACAGTTCAGCAGCAGCTGGCCTGGGGCTCAGCTCACGTTTACTCACAGAGGCCTCGGCACGGTCCCCCAGCTTTGCAATAAGGACGCTCTTTGCGTGGGCGGGTGGGGCTGCTGGCTGTATGGGAGATGATTCCCCACCTCTGACCAATTTCAGAATTGTTTACCACTGGAGCAAGTGCCTTGGTAGTGTTTTCCTCTGTATAACTGTTAGGTTCAGTTTTATTTTTCTTTTTTGGTTCAAGTTAGATTTTATTCCTCTTTTATGTATTTATAGATATAAGCATGGAAATAATTCATTCTTATAAATACATCAGTGTGAATGGAAGAACTTTTTTTCTGTTTTATTTTTACATTTTATTTTTAAAAATTTGAAATTTAATTTTATTTATTTTTTTATACACTAGGTTATTATTAGTTATCTATTTTATGCATAGACATGTATACAGGTCAATCCCAATCTCCCAACTCATCCCACCACCACCACCCCATGGCTTCCCCCACTTTGTGTCGATACGTTTGTTCTCTACCTCTGTGTCTCTATTTCTGCCCTGCATACCAGTTCATCTGTAGCATTTTTCTAGGTTCCACATATAGGCATTAATATACAATATTTGTTTTTCTCTTTCTGACTTACTTCACTCTGTATGACAGTCTCTAGATCCATCAACTTCTCTACAAATGACTCACTTTCATTCCTTTTTATGGCTGAGTAATATTCCATTTTATATATGTACCACATCTTTATCCATTCGTCTGTCTGTGGGCATTTAGGTTGCTTCCATTACCTGGCTATTGTAAATAGTGCTGCAATGAACATTGTGGTGAATGTGTCTCTGTGATTTATGGTTTTCTCTGGGTATATGCCCAGAAGTGGGATTGCTAGATCCTATGGTAATTCTCTTTTTAGTTTTTTAAAGGAACCTCCATACTGTTCTCCATAGTGACTGTATCAATTTACATTCGCACCAATAGCGGAAGAGGGTTCCTTTTGTCCACACCCTCCCCAGAATTTGTTGTTTGTAGATTATCTGATGATGCCGATTCTAACAGGTGTGAGGTCTTACCTCATTGTAGTTTTGATTTGCATTTCTCTAATAATTAGTGATGTTGAGCAGCTTTTCATGTGCGTCTTGGCCATCTCTGTGTCTTCTTTGAAGAAACGTCTATTTAGATCTTCTGCCCATTTTTGTATTGGGTTGTTTGTTTTATTAATATTAAGCTGCATGAGCTGTATATATATATTGGAGATTAAACCTTTGTCCATTGATTCGTTTGTGAAAGTTTTCGCCCATTCTGAGGGTTGCCTTTTTCCATTCCCGTTTTTTTAACAAAGAAAGAAAGAAATCAAAAGAAGCCGAACACTAATGTGCGTGAAATATGCCTCTTGAAACTGTCGTTTTGAAATATGGACGTCTTTTGAAATTTTTGGTCGATATATGACCCCAGGATTTCTTTTCAGGGCAGGTGTCATTTACAGGCCTGTAATGATTTGGAATATCCACTGACCATTAGCGCTGGGATTAAAGCTGCTGTTGTGTGAAACGGCCACAAGGTGGCAGCAGTTCTCCCTTACCAAATCTGGTTACTAGGGCAGCAGAGCCTCAATGGAAGTCGCGTTCTAGATTGGAATGTAGAACGGAATGTACCAGGAGAAAGCCCCTCAAGTTTTTCTCACTAATTCTTGTTCGTGTTTTTAATTTAATTTTTTAATTTTTATTACAGCAAGTTTGAGTACAACGTTTAGCTTGTTGTAGGTGTGCAAGAGGTGGTTCTTTTACACATATACATATGTCTGTTCTTCCTGGGATCCTTTTCCCATGTTCGTTATGACAGAATGTTGAGTAGTCTTCTCTTGGTACTCCGTAGGTCTTTGGTGATTATATACGTCTACTGTGTTTGTATATGTCTGTTAACCCCAATATCATAATGAATTCAATCCTCACACCTTTCCTTTGGTGAACCATAAGTTTGTTTAATGAATCTGTGATTGCCGTTCTCCGTGGAAATATCTGCCCTGGTATCAATTTATAGGTAACACCTATAAGTGATATGATATGATATGTGTCTTTCACTTTCTGACTTACTCCAAGTCACGTGATTACCTCTAGACTCATCTACGGTGCTGCAAATGGCATTGTGTGCTTTTTTTCCTTGGCTAATATTCTGTCTTAGCGAGGTCCATTTTCTGCAATGTGATTCCCTGAGGGCTGAGGATTAGCTGACCTGGGCAGCCTGACCCTGCCGGCAAGCCCTCCCCAGGTGTGCCTGGGTTGAGGTCAATATAAACAGCACTCCAGGCAGCAATAGCCCCTGCAGCTGTGCCTGACTCCATATTCTCTGCCCCGTCAGCAGTCTCGGGGCTGTGCTGGTGGGAGGGTGTGAGGGTCCACGGCTTTGTGGGTGGCCCGGTGTGAGTGGGGCTCTGCTGGACTTTCTGCAGGAGTTGCCAGGCTGCCAACTGTAAAGAAGAGGATGTGTCACCCATAACTTCCACTGGAGTATCTCTCCGGGCTGAGGTGAGGAAGGAAAAAAAGGAGTGGGGGCCGGGACAGGAGGGGTATCTCAGGCAGGGCAATGGAAAGCTTCCAGAAGAGCGCCCGTGGCCAGGACCATCCTGGCTGACCTGCAGGCACCAAGTTGCCCTGCTTGCTTTCGCTGGTGTGGCTCCACGGCCCTTCCTCTAGGCTTTCAAGCCCTTGTACATATTCAGGTGTTTCACCTGGGAAGGGTGGGAACAGTTCAGCAGCAGCTGGCCTGGGGCTCAGCTCACGTTTACTCACAGAGGCCTCGGCACGGTCCCCCAGCTTTGCAATAAGGACGCTCTTTGCGTGGGCGGGTGGGGCTGCTGGCTGTATGGGAGATGATTCCCCACATCTGACCAATTTCAGAATTGTTTACCACTGGAGCAAGTGCCTTGGTAGTGTTTTCCTCTGTATAACTGTTAGGTTCAGTTTTATTTTTCTTTTTTGGTTCAAGTTAGATTTTATTCCTCTTTTATGTATTTATAGATATAAGCATGGAAATAATTCATTCTTATAAATACATCAGTGTGAATGGAAGAACTTTTTTTCTGTTTTATTTTTACATTTTATTTTTAAAAATTTGAAATTTAATTTTATTTATTTTTTTATACACTAGGTTATTATTAGTTATCTATTTTATGCATAGACATGTATACAGGTCAATCCCAATCTCCCAACTCATCCCACCACCACCACCCCATGGCTTCCCCCACTTTGTGTCGATACGTTTGTTCTCTACCTCTGTGTCTCTATTTCTGCCCTGCATACCAGTTCATCTGTAGCATTTTTCTAGGTTCCACATATAGGCATTAATATACAATATTTGTTTTTCTCTTTCTGACTTACTTCACTCTGTATGACAGTCTCTAGATCCATCAACTTCTCTACAAATGACTCAGTTTCATTCCTTTTTATGGCTGAGTAATATTCCATTTTATATATGTACCACATCTTTATCCATTCGTCTGTCTGTGGGCATTTAGGTTGCTTCCATTACCTGGCTATTGTAAATAGTGCTGCAATGAACATTGTGGTGAATGTGTCTCTGTGATTTATGGTTTTCTCTGGGTATATGCCCAGAAGTGGGATTGCTAGATCCTATGGTAATTCTCTTTTTAGTTTTTTAAAGGAACCTCCATACTGTTCTCCATAGTGACTGTATCAATTTACATTCGCACCAATAGCGGAAGAGGGTTCCTTTTGTCCACACCCTCCCCAGAATTTGTTGTTTGTAGATTATCTGATGATGCCGATTCTAACAGGTGTGAGGTCTTACCTCATTGTAGTTTTGATTTGCATTTCTCTAATAATTAGTGATGTTGAGCAGCTTTTCATGTGCGTCTTGGCCATCTCTGTGTCTTCTTTGAAGAAACGTCTATTTAGATCTTCTGCCCATTTTTGTATTGGGTTGTTTGTTTTATTAATATTAAGCTGCATGAGCTGTATATATATATTGGAGATTAAACCTTTGTCCATTGATTCGTTTGTGAAAGTTTTCGCCCATTCTGAGGGTTGCCTTTTTCCATTCCCGTTTTTTTAACAAAGAAAGAAAGAAATCAAAAGAAGCCGAACACTAATGTGCGTGAAATATGCCTCTTGAAACTGTCGTTTTGAAATATGGACGTCTTTTGAAATTTTTGGTCGATATATGACCCCAGGATTTCTTTTCAGGGCAGGTGTCATTTACAGGCCTGTAATGATTTGGAATATCCACTGACCATTAGCGCTGGGATTAAAGCTGCTGTTGTGTGAAACGGCCACAAGGTGGCAGCAGTTCTCCCTTACCAAATCTGGTTACTAGGGCAGCAGAGCCTCAATGGAAGTCGCGTTCTAGATTGGAATGTAGAACGGAATGTACCAGGAGAAAGCCCCTCAAGTTTTTCTCACTAATTCTTGTTCGTGTTTTTAATTTAATTTTTTAATTTTTATTACAGCAAGTTTGAGTACAACGTTTAGCTTGTTGTAGGTGTGCAAGAGGTGGTTCTTTTACACATATACATATGTCTGTTCTTCCTGGGATCCTTTTCCCATGTTCGTTATGACAGAATGTTGAGTAGTCTTCTCTTGGTACTCCGTAGGTCTTTGGTGATTATATACGTCTACTGTGTTTGTATATGTCTGTTAACCCCAATATCATAATGAATTCAACCCTCACACCTTTCCTTTGGTGAACCATAAGTTTGTTTAATGAATCTGTGATTGCCCTTCTCCGTGGAAATATCTGCCCTGGTATCAATTTATAGGTAACACCTATAAGTGATATGATATGATATGTGTCTTTCACTTTCTGACTTACTCCAAGTCACGTGATTACCTCTAGACTTATCTACGGTGCTGCAAATGGCATTGTGTGCTTTTTTTCCTTGGCTAATATTCTGTCTTAGCGAGGTCCATTTTCTGCAATGTGATTCCCTGAGGGCTGAGGATTAGCTGACCTGGGCAGCCTGACCCTGCCGGCAAGCCCTCCCCAGGTGTGCCTGGGTTGAGGTCAATATAAACAGCACTCCAGGCAGCAATAGCCCCTGCAGCTGTGCCTGACTCCATATTCTCTGCCCCGTCAGCAGTCTCGGGGCTGTGCTGGTGGGAGGGTGTGAGGGTCCACGGCTTTGTGGGTGGCCCGGTGTGAGTGGGGCTCTGCTGGACTTTCTGCAGGAGTTGCCAGGCTGCCACCTGTAAAGAAGAGGATGTGTCACCCATAACTTCCACTGGAGTATCTCTCCGGGCTGAGGTGAGTAAGGAAAAAAAGGAGTGGGGGCCGGGACAGGAGGGGTATCTCAGGCAGGGCAATGGAAAGCTTCCAGAAGAGCGCCCGTGGCCAGGACCATCCTGGCTGACCTGCAGGCACCAAGTTGGCCTGCGTGCTTTCGCTGGTGTGGCTCCACGGCCCTTCCTCTAGGCTTTCAAGCCCTTGTACATATTCAGGTGTTTCACCTGGGAAGGGTGGGAACAGTTCAGCAGCAGCTGGCCTGGGGCTCAGCTCACGTTTACTCACAGAGGCCTCGGCACGGTCCCCCAGCTTTGCAATAAGGACGCTCTTTGCGTGGGCGGGTGGGGCTGCTGGCTGTATGGGAGATGATTCCCCACCTCTGACCAATTTCAGAATTGTTTACCACTGGAGCATGTGCCTTGGTAGTGTTTTCCTCTGTATAACTGTTAGGTTCAGTTTTTTTTTTTTCTTTTTTGGTTCAAGTTAGATTTTATTCCTCTTTTATGTATTTATAGATATAAACATGGAAATAATTCATTCTTATAAATACATCAGTGTGAATGGAAGAACATTTTTTCTGTTTTATTTTTACATTTTATTTTTAAAAATTTTGAAATTTAATTTTATTTATTTTTTATACACTAGGTTATTATTAGTTATCTATTTTATGCATAGACATGTATACAGGTCAATCCCAATCTCCCAACTCATCCCACCACCACCATCCCATGGCTTCCCCCACTTTGTGTCAATACGTTTGTTCTCTACCTCTGTGTCTCTATTTCTGCCCTGCAAACCAGTTCATCTGTAGCATTTTTCTAGGTTCCACATATAGGCATTAATATACAATATTTGTTTTTCTCTTTCTGACTTACTTCACTCTGTATGACAGTCTCTAGATCCATCAACTTCTCTACAAATGACCCAGTTTCATTCCTTTTTATGGCTGAGTAATATTCCATTTTATATATGTACCACATCTTTATCCATTCGTCTGTCTGTGGGCATTTAGGTTGCTTCCATTACCTGGCAATTGTAAATAGTGCTGCAATGAACATTGTGGTGAATGTGTCTCTGTGATTTATGGTTTTCTCTGGGTATATGCCCAGAAGTGGGATTGCTGGATCCTATGGTAATTCTCTTTTTAGTTTTTTAAAGGAACCTCCATACTGTTCTCCATAGTGACTGTATCAATTTACATTCCCACCAATAGCGGAAGAGGGTTCCTTTTGTCCACACCCTCCCCAGAATTTGTTGTTTGTAGATTATCTGATGATGCCGATTCTAACAGGTGTGAGGTCTTACCTCATTGTAGTTTTGATTTCCATTTCTCTAATAATTAGTGATGTTGAGCAGTTTTTCATGTGCGTCTTGGCCATCTCTGTGTCTTCTTTGAAGAAACGTCTATTTAGATCTTCTGCCCATTTTTGTATTGGGTTGTTTGTTGTATTAATATTAAGCTGCATGAGCTGTATATATATATTGGAGATTAAACCTTTGTCCATTGATTCGTTTGTGAACGTTTTCGCCCCTTCTGAGGGTTACCTTTTTCCATTCCCGTTTTTTTAACAAAGAAAGAAAGCAAGCCAAAGAATCAGAATACTAATGTGCGTGAAATATGCCTCTTGAAACTGTCGTTTTGAAATATGGACGTCTTTTGAATTTTTTGGTCGATATATGACCCCAGGATTTGTTTTCAGGGCAGGTGTCATTTACAGGCCTGTAATGATTTGGAATATCCACTGACCATTAGCGCTGGGATTAAAGCTGCTGTTGTGTGAAACGGCCACAAGGTGGCAGCAGTTCTCCCTTACCAAATCTGGTTACTAGGGCAGCAGAGCCTCAATGGAAGTCGCGTTCTAGATTGGAATGTAGAACGGAATGTGCCAGGAGAAAGCCCCTCAAGTTTGTCTCACTACTTCTTGTTCGTGTTTTTAATTTAATTTTTTATTTTTTATTACAGCAAGTTTGAGTACAACGTTTAGCTTGTTGTAGGTGTGCAAGAGGTGGTTCTTTTACACATATACATATGTCTGTTCTTCCTGGGATCCTTTTCCCATGTACGTTATGACAGAATGTTGAGTAGTCTTCTCTTGGTACTCCGTAGGTCTTTGGTGATTATATACGTCTACTGTGTTTGTATATGTCTGTTAACCCCAATATCGTAATGAATTCAATCCTCACACCTTTCCTTTGGTGAACCATAAGTTTGTTTAATGAATCTGTGATTGCCCTTCTCCGTGGAAATATCTGCCCTGGTATCAATTTATAGGTAACACCTATAAGTGATATGATATGTGTCTTTCACTTTCTGACATACTCCAAGTCACGTGATTACCTCTAGACTCATCTATGGTGCTTCAAATGGCATTGTGTCCCTTTTTCCTTGGCGAATATTCTGTCTTAGCGAGGTCCATTTTCTGCAATGTGATTCCCTGAGGGCTGAGGATTAGCTGACCTGGGCAGCCTGACCCTGCCGGCAAGCCCTCCCCAGGTGTGCCTGGGTTGAGGTCAATATAAACAGCGCTCCAGGCAGCAATAGCCCCTGCAGCTGTGCCTGACTCCATATTCTCTGCCCCGTCAGCAGTCTCGGGGCTGTGCTGGTGGGAGGGTGTGAGGGTCCACGACTTTGTGGGTGGCCCGGTGTGAGTGGGGCTCTGCTGGGCTTTCGGCTGGAGTTGCCAGGCTGCCACCTGTATAGAAGAGGATGTGTCACCGATAACTTCCACTGGAATATCTCTCCGGGCTGAGGTGAGTAAGGAAAAAAAGAAGTGGGGGCCGGGACAGGAGGGGTATCGCAGGCAGGGCAATGGAAAGCTTCCAGAAGAGCGCCAGTGGCCAGGACCATCCTGGCTGACCTGCAGGAACCAAGTTGGCCTGCGTGCTGTCGCTGGTGTGGCTCCACGGCCCTTCTTCTAGGCTTTCAAGCCCTTGTACATATTCAGGTGTTTCACCTGGGAAGGGTGGGAACAGTTCAGCAGCAGCTGGCCTGGGGCTCAGCTCACGTTTACTCACAGAGGCCACGGCACGGTCCCCCAGCTTTGCAATAAGGACACTCCTTGCGTGGGCGGGCGGGGCTGCTGGCTGTATGGGAGATGATTCCCCACCTCTGACCAATTTCAGAATTGTTTACCACTGGAGCAAGTGCCTTGGTAGTGTTTTCCTCTGTATAACTGTTAGGTTCAGTTTTTTTTTTTTTTGGTTCAAGTTAGATTTTATTCCTCTTTTATGTATTTATGGATATAAGCATGGAAATAATTCATTCTTATAAATACATCAGTGTGAATGGAAGAACTTTTTTTCTGTTTTATTTTTACATTTTATTTTAAAAAATATTAAAATTTAATTTAATTTATTTTTTTATACAGTAGGTTATTATTAGTTATCTATTTTATGCCTACACATGCATACAGGTCAATCCCAATCTCCCAACTCATCCACCACCACCACCCCATGGCTTCCCCCACTTTGTGTCCATACGTTTGTTCCATACCTCTGTGTCTCTTTCTGCCATGCAAACCAGTTCATCTGTACCATTTTTCTAGGTTCCACATATAGGCATTAATATACAATATTTGTTTTTCTCTTTGTGACTTACTTCACTCTATATGACAGTCTCTAGATCCATCAACTTCTCTACAAATGACCCAGTTTCATTCCTTTTTATGGCTGAGTAATATTCCATTTTATATATGTAGCACATCTTTATCCATTCGTCTGTCTGTGGGCATTTAGGTTGCTTCCATTACCTGGCTATTGTAAATAGTGCTGCAATGAACATTGTGGTGAATGTGTCTTTGTGATTTATGGTTTTCTCTGGGTATATGCCCAGAAGTGGGATTGCTGGATCCTATGGTAATTCTCTTTTTAGTTTTTTGAAGGAACTTCCATACTGTTCTCCATAGTGACTGTATCAATTTACATTCCCACCAATAGCGGAAGAGGGTTCCTTTTGTCCGCACCCTCCCCAGAATTTGTTGTTTGTAGATTATCTGATGATGTCGATTCTAACAGGTGTGAGGTCTTACCTCATTGTAGTTTTCATTTGCATTTCTCTATAATTAGTGATGTTGAGCAGCTTTTCATGTGCGTCTTGGCCATCTCTGTGTCTTCTTTGAAGAAACGTCTCTTTAGATCTTCTGCCCATTTTTGTATTGGGTTGTTTGTTTTATTAATATTAAGCTGCATGAGCTGTTTATATATATTGGAGATTAAACCTTTCTCCATTGATTCGTTTGTGAACGTTTT
Organism: Mesoplodon bidens; assembly: GCF_964165515.1. Classification (NCBI taxonomy): domain Eukaryota; kingdom Metazoa; phylum Chordata; class Mammalia; order Artiodactyla; family Ziphiidae; genus Mesoplodon; species Mesoplodon bidens. The sequence goes on along the minus strand of NW_027672604.1, from coordinate 109,540 downwards.
CGCCCATTCTGAGGGTTGCCTTTTTCCATTCCCGTTTTTTTAACAAGGAAAGAAACAAGCAAAAGAAGCAGAACACTAATGTGCGTGAAATATGCCTCTTGAAACTGTCGTTTTGAAATATGGACGTCTTTTGAATTTTTTGGTCGATATATGACCCCAGGATTTGTTTTCAGGGCAGGTGTCATTTACAGGCCTGTAATGATTTGGAATATCCACTGACCATTAGCGCTGCTGGGATTGAAGCTGCTGTTGTGTGAAACGGCCACAAGGTGGCAGCAGTTCTCCCTTACCAAATCTGGTTACTAGGGCAGCAGAGCCTCAATGGAAGTCGCGTTCTAGATTGGAATGTAGAACGGAATGTGCCAGGAGAAAGCCCCTCTAGTTTGTCTCACTACTTCTTGTTCGTGTTTTTAATTTAATTTTTTATTTTTTATTACAGCAAGTTTGAGTACAACGTTTAGCTTGTTGTAGGTGTGCAAGAGGTGGTTCTTTTACACATATACATATGTCTGTTCTTCCTGGGATCCTTTTCCCATGTACGTTATGACAGAATGTTGAGTAGTCTTCTCTTGGTACTCCGTAGGTCTTTGGTGATTATATACGTCTACTGTGTTTGTATATGTCTGTTAACCCCAATATCGTAATGTATTCAATCCTCACACCTTTGCTTTGGTGAACCATAAGTTTGTTTAATGAATCTGTGATTGCCCTTCTCCGTGAAATATCTGCCCTGGTATCAATTTATAGGTAACACCTATAAGTGATATGATATGATATGTGTCTTTCACTTTCTGACTTACTCCAAGTCACGTGATTACCTTGAGACTCATCTACGGTGCTGCAAATGGCATTGTGTCCTTTTTTTCCTTGGCGAATATTCTGTCTTAGCGAGGTCCATTTTCTGCAATGTGATTCCCCGAGGGCTGAGGATTAGCTGACCTGGGCAGCCTGACCCTGCAGGCAAGCCCTCCCCAGGTGTGCCTGGGTTGAAGTCAATATAAACAGAACTCCAGGCAGCAATAGCCCCTGCAGCTGTGCCTGACTCCATATTCTCTGCCCCGTCAGCAGTCTCGGGGCTGTGCTGGTGGGAGGGTGTGAGGGTCCACGGCTTTGTGGGTGGCCCGGTGTGAGTGGGGATCTGCTGGACTTTCTGCAGGAGTTGCCAGGCTGCCACCTCTAAAGAAGAGGATGTGTCACCCATAACTTCCACTGGAGTATCTCTCCGGGCTGAGGTGAGGAAGGAAAAAAAGGAGTGGGGGCCGGGACAGGAGGGGTATCTCAGGCAGGGCAATGGAAAGCTTCCAGAAGAGCGCCCGTGGCCAGGACCATCCTGGCTGACCTGCAGGCACCAAGTTGGCCTGCGTGCTTTCGCTGGTGTGGCTCCACGGCCCTTCCTCTAGGCTTTCAAGCCCTTGTACATATTCAGGTGTTTCACCTGGGAAGGGTGGGAACAGTTCAGCAGCAGCTGGCCTGGGGCTCAGCTCACGTTTACTAACAGAGGCCTCGGCACGGTCCCCCAGTTTTGCAATAAGGACGCTCCTTGCGTGGGCGGGTGGGGCTGCTGGCTGTACGGGAGATGATTCCCCACCTCTGACCAATTTCAGAATTGTTTACCACTGGAGCAAGTGCCTTGGTAGTGTTTTACTCTGTATAACTGTTTGGTTCAGTTTTTTTTTCTTTTTTGGTTCAAGTTAGATTTTATTCCTCTTTTATGTATTTATAGATATAAGCATGGAAATAATTCATTCTTATAAATACATCAGTGTGAATGGAAGAACATTTTTTCTGTTTTATTTTTACATTTTATTTTTAAAATTTTTGAAATTTAATTTTATTTATTTATTTTTTTTATACAGTAGGTTAGTATTAGTTATCTATTTTATGCATAGACATGTATACAGGTCAATCCCAATCTCCCAACTCATCCCACCACCACCACCCCATGGCTTCCCCCACTTTGTGTCCATACGTTTGTTCTCTACCTCTGTGTCTCTATTTCTGCCCTGCAAACCAGTTCATCTGTAGCATTTTTCTATGTTCCACATACAGGCATTAATATACAATATTTGTTTTTCTCTTTCTGACTTACTTCACTCTGTATGACAGTCTCTAGATCCATCAACTTCTCTACAAATGACTCAGTTTCATTCCTTTTTATGGCTGAGTAATATTCCATTTTATATATGTACCACATCTTTATCCATTAGTCTGTCTGTGGGCATTTAGGTTGCTTCCATTACCTGGCTATTGTAAATAGTGCTGCAATGAACATTGTGGTGAATGTGTCTCTGATTTATGGTTTTCTCTGGGTATATGCCCAGAAGTGGCATTGCTGGATCCTATGGTAATTCTCTTTTTAGTTTTTTAAAGGAACCTCCATACTGTTCTCCATAGTGACTGTATCAATTTACATTCCCACCAATAGCGGAAGAGGGTTCCTTTTGTCCACACCCTCCCCAGAATTTGTTGTTTGTAGATTATCTGATGATGCCGATTCTAACAGGTGTGAGGTCTTACCTCATTGTAGTTTTGATTTGCATTTCTCTAATAATTAGTGATGTTGAGCAGCTTTTCATGTGCGTCTTGGCCATCTCTGTGTCTTCTTTGAAGAAACGTCTATTTAGATCTTCTGCCCATTTTTGTATTGGGTTGTTTGTTTTATTAATATTAAGCTGCATGAGCTGTTTATATATATTGGAGATTAAACCTTTGTCCATTGATTCGTTTGTGAAAGTTTTCGCCCATTCTGAAGGTTACCTTTTTCCATTCCCGTTTTTTAACAAAGAAAGAAAGAAATCAAAAGAATCAGAACACTAATGTGCGTGAAATATGCCTCTTGAAACTGTCGTTTTGAAATATGGACGTCTTTTGAATTTTTTGGTCGATATATGACCCCAGGATTTGTTTTCAGGGCAGCTGTCATTTACAGGCCTGTAATGATTTGGAATATCCACTGACCATTAGCGCTGGGATTAAAGCTGCTGTTGTGTGAAACGGCCACAAGGTGGCAGCAGTTCTCCCTTACCAATTCTGGTTACTAGGGCAGCAGAGCCTCAATGGAAGTCGCGTTCTAGATTGGAATGTAGAACGGAATGTACCAGGAGAAAGCCCCTCAATTTTTTCTCACTAATTCTTGTTCGTGTTTTTAATTTAATTTTTTATTTTTTATTACAGCAAGTTTGAGTACAACGTTTAGCTTGTTGTAGGTGTGCAAGAGGTGGTTCTTTTACACATATACATATGTCTGTTCTTCCTGGGATCCTTTTCCCAAGTTCGTTATGACAGAATGTTGAGTAGTCTTCTCTTGGTACTCCGTAGGTCTTTGGTGATTATATACGTCTACTGTGTTTGTATATGTCTGTTAACACCAATATCGTAATGAATTCAATCCTCACACCTTTCCTTTGGTGAAACATAAGTTTGTTTAATGAATCTGTGATTGCCCTTCTCCGTGGAAATATCTGCCCTGGTATCAATTTATAGGTAACACCTATAAGTGATATGATATGATATGTGTCTTTCACTTTCTGACTTACTCCAAGTCACGTGATTACATCTAGACTCATCTACGGTGCTGCAAATGGCATTGTGTGCTTTTTTTCCTTGGCTAATATTCTGTCTTAGCGAGGTCCATTTTCTGCAATGTGATTCCCTGAGACCTGAGGATTAGCTCACCTGCGCAGCCTGACCCTCCCGGCAAGCCCTCCCCAGGTGTGCCTGGGTTAAGGTCAATATAAACAGCACTCCAGGCAGCAATAGCCCCTGCAGCTGTGCCTGACTCCATATTCTCTGCCCCGTCAGCAGTCTCGGGGCTGTGCTGGTTGGAGGGTGTGAGGGTCCACGGCTTTGTGGGTGGCCCGGTGTGAGTGGGGCTCTGCTGGACTTTCTGCAGGAGTTGCCAGGCTGCCACCTGTAAAGAAGAGGATGTGTCACCCATAACTTCCACTGGAGTATCTCTCCGGGATGAGGTGAGGAAGGAAAAAAAGGAGTGGGGGCCGGGACAGGAGGGGTATCTCAGGCAGGGCAATGGAAAGCTTCCAGAAGAGCGCCCGTGGCCAGGACCATCCTGGCTGACCTGCAGGCACCAAGTTGGCCTGCGTGCTTTCGCTGGTGTGGCTCCACGGCCCTTCCTCTAGGCTTTCAAGCCCTTGTACATATTCAGGTGTTTCACCTGGGAAGGGTGGGAACAGTTCAGCAGCAGCTGGCCTGGGGCTCAGCTCACGTTTACTCACAGAGGCCTCGGCACGGTCCCCCAGCTTTGCAATAAGGACGCTCCTTGCGTGGGCGGGCGGGGCTGCTGGCTGTATGGGGATGATTCCCCACCTCTGACCAATTTCAAAATTGTTTACCACTGGAGCAAGTGCCTTGGTAGTGTTTTCATCTGTATAACTGTTAGGTTCAGTTTTTTTTTCTTTTGTGGTTCAAGTTAGATTTTATTCCTCTTTTATGTATTTATGGATATAAGCATGGAAATAATTCATTCTTATAAATACATCAGTGTGAATGGAAGAACATTTTTTCTGTTTTATTTTTACATTTTATTTTTAAATTTTTGAAATTTAATTTTATTCATTTTTTTTATACAGTAGGTTATTATTAGTTATCTATTTTATGCATAGACATGTATACAGGTCAATCCCAATCTCCCAACTCATCCCACCACCACCACCCCATGGCTTCCCCCACTTTGTGTCCATACGTTTGTTCTCTACCTCTGTGTCTCTATTTCTGCCCTGCAAACCAGTTCATCTGTAGCATTTTTCTAGGTTCCACATATAGGCATTAATATACAATATTTGTTTTTCTCTTTCTGACTTACTTCACTCTGTATGACAGTCTCTAGATCCATCAACTTCTCTACAAATGACCCAGTTTCATTCCTTTTTATGGCTGAGTAATATTCCATTTTATATATGTACCACATGTTTATCCATTCGTCTGTCTGTGGGCATTTAGGTTGCTTCCATTACCTGGCTATTGTAAATAGTGCTGCAATGAACATTGTGGTGAATGTGTCTCTGTGATTTATGGTTTTCTCTGGGTATATGCCCAGAAGTGGGATTGCTGGATCCTATGGTAATTCTCTTTTTAGTTTTTTAAAGGAACCTCCATACTGTTCTCCATAGTGACTGTATCATTTTACATTCCCACCAATAGCAGAAGAGGGTTCCTTTTGTCCACACCCTCCCCAGAATTTGTTGTTTGTAGATTATCTGATGATGCCGATTCTAACAGGTGTGAGGTCTTACCTCATTGTAGTTTTGATTTGCATTTCTCTAATAATTAGTGATGTTGAGCAGCTTTTCATGTGCGTCTTGGCCATCTCTGTGTCTTCTTTGAAGAAACGTCTATTTAGATCTTCTGCCCATTTTTGTATTGGGTTGTTTGTTGTATTAATATTAAGCTACATGAGCTGTTTATATATATTGGAGATTAAACCTTTGTCCATTGATTCGTTTGTGAACGTTTTCGCCCATTCTGAGGGTTGCCTTTTTCCATTCCCGTTTTTTTAACAAAGAAAGAAAGAAATCAAAAGAAGCAGAACACTAATGTGCGTGAAATATGCCTCTTTAAACTGTCGTTTTGAAATATGGACGTCTTTTGAATTTTTTGGTCGATATATGACCCCAGGCTTTGTTTTCAGGGCAGGTGTCATTTACAGGCCTGTAATGATTTGGAATATCCACTGACCATTAGCGCTGGGATTAAAACTGCTGTTGTGTGAAACGGCCACAAGGTGGCAGCAGTTCTCCCTTACCAAATCTGGTTACTAGGGCAGCAGAGCCTCAATGGAAGTCGCGTTCTAGATTGGAATTTAGAACGGAATGTGCCAGGAGAAAGCCCCTCAAGTTTGTCTCACTACTTCTTGTTCGTGTTTTTAATTTAATTTTTTATTTTTATTACAGCAAGTTTGAGTACAACGTTTAGCTTGTTGTAGGTGTGCAAGAGGTGGTTCTTTTACACATATACATATGTCTGTTCTTCCTGGGATCCTTTTCCCAAGTTCGTTATGACAGAATGTTGAGTAGTCTTCTCTTGGTACTCCGTAGGTCTTTGGTGATTATATACGTCTTCTGTGTTTGTATATGTCTGTTAACCCCAATATCATAATGAATTCAATCCTCACACCTTTCCTTTGGTGAACCATAAGTTTGTTTAATGAATCTGTGATTGCCCTTCTCCGTGGAAATATCTGCCCTGGTATCAATTTATAGGTAACACCTATAAGTGATATGATATGATATGTGTCTTTCACTTTCTGACTTACTCCAAGTCACGTGATTACATCTAGACTCATCTACGGTGCTGCAAATGGCATTTTGTGCTTTTTTTCCTTGGCGAATATTCTGTCTTAGCGAGGTCCATTTTCTGCAATATGATTCCCTGAGAGCTGAGGATGAGCTGACCTGCGCAGCCTGACCCTCCCGGCAAGCCCTCCCCAGGTGTGCCTGGGTTAAGGTCAATATAAACAGCACTCCAGGCAGCAATAGCCCCTGCAGCTGTGCCTGACTCCATATTCTCTGCCCCGTCAGCAGTCTCGGGGCTGTGCTGGTGGGAGGGTGTGCGGGTACACGGCTTTGTGGGTGGCCCGGTGTGAGTGGGGCTCTGCTGGACTATCTGCAGGAGTTGCCAGGCTGCCACCTGTAAAGAAGAGGATGTGTCACCCATAACTTCCACTGGAGTATCTCTCCGGGCTGAGGTGAGGAAGGAAAAAAAGGAGTGGGGGCCGGGACAGGAGGGGTATCTCAGGCAGGGCAATGGAAAGCTTCCAGAAGAGCGCCCGTGGCCAGGACCATCCTGGCTGACCTGCAGGCACAAAGTTGGCCTGCGTGCTTTCGCTGGTGTGGCTCCACGGCCCTTCCTCTAGGCTTTCAAGCCCTTGTACATATTCAGGTGTTTCACCTGGGAAGGGTGGGAACAGTTCAGCAGCAGCTGGCCTGGGGCTCAGCTCACGTTTACTCACAGAGGCCTCGGCACGGTCCCCCAGCTTTGCAATAAGGACGCTCCTTGCGTGGGCGGGTGGGGCTGCTGGCTGTATGGGAATGATTCCCCACCTCTGACCAATTTCAGAGTTGTTTACCACTGGAGCAAGTGCCTTGGTAGTGTTTTCCTCTGTATAACTGTTAGGTCCAGTTTTTTTTTTTCTTTTTTGGTTCAAGTTAGATTTTATTCCTCTTTTATGTATTTATAGATATAAGCATGGAAATAATTCATTCTTATAAATACATCAGTGTGAATGGAAGAACTTTTTTTCTGTTTTATTTTTACATTTTATTTTTAAAAATTTTGAAATTTAATTTTATTTATTTTTTTATACACTAGGTTATTATTAGTTATCTATTTTATGCATATACATGTATACAGGTCAATCCCAATCTCCCAACTCATCCCACCACCACCACCCCATGGCTTCCCCCACTTTGTGTCGATACGTTTGTTCTCTACCTCTGTGTCTCTATTTCTGCCCTGCAAACCAGTTCATCTGTAGCATTTTTCTAGGTTCCACATATAGGCATTAATATACAATATTTGTTTTTCTCTTTCTGACTTACTTCACTCTGTATGACAGTCTCTAGATCCATCAACTTCTCTACAAATGACTCAGTTTCATTCCTTTTTATGGCTGAGTAATATTCCATTTTATATATGTACCACATCTTTATCCATTCGTCTGTCTGTGGGCATTTAGGTTGCTTCCATTACCTGGCTATTGTAAATAGTGCTGCAATGAACATTGTGGTGAATGTGTCTTTGTGATTTATGGTTTTCTCTGGGTATATGCCCAGAAGTGGGATTGCTGGATCCTATGGTAATTCTCTTTTTAGTTTTTTAAAGGAACCTCCATACTGTTCTCCATAGTGACTGTATCAATTTACATTCCCACCAATAGCAGAAGAGGGTTCCTTTTGTCCACACCCTCCCCAGAATTTGTTGTTTGTAGATTATCTGATGATGCCGATTCTAACAGTTGTGAGGTCTTACCTCATTGTAGTTTTGATTTGCATTTCTCTAATAATTAGTGATGTTGAGCAGCTTTTCATGTGCGTCTTGGCCATCTCTGTGTCTTCTTTAAAGAAACGTCTATTTAGATCTTCTGCCATTTTTGTATTGGGTTGTTTGTGGTATTAATATTAAGCTGCATGAGCTGTTTATATATATTGGAGATTAAACCTTTGTCCATTGATTCGTTTGTGAACGTTTTCGCCCCTTCTGAGGGTTACCTTTTTCCATTCCCGTTTTTTAACAAAGAAAGAAAGAAATCAAAAGAAGCAGAACACTAATGTGCGTGAAATATGCCTCTTGAAACTGTCGTTTTGAAATATGGACGTCTTTTGAATTTTTTGGTCGATATATGACCCCAGGATTTGTTTTCAGGTCAGGTGTCATTTACAGGCCTGTAATGATTTGGAATATCCACTGACCATTAGCGCTGGGATTAAAGCTGCTGTTGTGTGAAACGGCCACAAGGTGGCAGCAGTTCTCCCTTACCAAATCTGGTTACTAGGGCAGCAGAGCCTCAATGGAAGTCGCGTTCTAGATTGGAATGTAGAACGGAATGTACCAGGAGAAAGCCCCTCAAGTTTTTCTCACTAATTCTTGTTCGTGTTTATAATTTAATTTTTTATTTTTTATTACAGCAAGCTTGAGTACAACGTTTAGCTTGTTGTAGGTGTGCAAGAGGTGGTTCTTTTACACATATACATAAGTCTGTTTTTCCTGGGATCCTTTTCCCATGTTCGTTATGACAGAATGTTGAGTAGTCTTCTCTTGGTACTCCGTAGGTCTTTGGTGATTATATACGTCTACTGTGTTTGTATATGTCTGTTAAACCCAATATCATAATGAATTCAATCCTCACACCTTTCCTTTGGTGAACCATAAGTTTGTTTAATGAATCTGTGATTGCCCTTCTCCGTGGAAATATCTGCCCTGGTATCAATTTATAGGTAACACCTATAAGTGATATGATATGATATGTGTCTTTCACTTTCTGACTTACTCCAAGTCACGTGATTACCTCTAGATTCATCTACGGTGCTGCAAATGGCATTGTGTGCTTTTTTTCCTTGGCTAATATTCTGTCTTAGCGAGTTCCATTTTCTGCAATGTGATTCCCTGAGGGCTGAGGATTAGCTGACCTGGGCAGCCTGAGCCTGCCGGCAAGCCCTCCCCAGGTGTGCCTGTGTTGAGGTCAATATAAACAGCACTCCAGGCAGCAATAGCCCCTGCAGCTGTGCCTGACTCCATATTCTCTGCCCCGTCAGCAGTCTCGGGGCTGTGCTGGTGGGAGGGTGTGAGGGTCCACGGCTTTGTGGGTTGCCCGGTGTGAGTGGGGCTCTGCTGGACTTTCTGCAGGAGTTGCCAGGCTGCCACCTGTAAAGAAGAGGATGTGTCACCCATAACTTCCACTGGAGTATCTCTCCGGGCTGAGGTGAGTAAGGAAAAAAAGGAGTGGGGGCCGGGACAGGAGTGGTATCTCAGGCAGGGCAATGGAAAGCTTCCAGAAGAGCGCCCGTGGCCAGAACCATCCTGGCTGACCTGCAGGCACCAAGGTGGCCTGCGTGCTTTCGCTGGTGTGGCTCCACGGCCCTTCCTCTAGGCATTCAAGCCCTTGTACATATTCAGGTGTTTCACCTGGGAAGGGTGGGAACAGTTCAGCAGCAGCTGGCCTGGGGCTCAGCTCACGTTTAGTCACAGAGGCCTCGTCACGGTACCCCATCTTTGCAATAAGGATGCTCCTTGCGTGGGCGGGTGGGGCTGCTGGCTGTATGGGAGATGATTCCCCACCTCTGACCAATTTCAGAATTGTTTACCACTGGAGCAAGTGCCTTGGTAGTGTTTTCCTCTGTATAACTGTTAGGTTCAGTTTTCTTTTTTTTTTCTTTTTTGGTTCAAGTTAGATTTTATTCCTCTTTTATGTATTTATGGATATAAGCATGGAAATAATTCATTCTTATAAATACATCAGTGTGAATGGAAGAACATTTTTTCTGTTTTATTTTTACATTTTATTTTTAAAATTTTTGAAATTTAATTTTATTTATTTTTTTTATACAGTAGGTTATTATTAGTTATCTATTTTATGCATAGACATGTATACAGGTCAATCCCAATCTCCCAACTCATCCCACCACCACCACCCCATGGCTTCCCCCACTTTGTGTCCATACGTTTGTTCTCTACCTCTGTGTCTCTATTTCTGCCCTGCAAACCAGTTCATCTGTAGCATTTTTCTAGGTTCCACATATAGGCATTAATATACAATATTTGTTTTTCTCTTTCTGACTTACTTCACTCTGTATGACAGTCTCTAGATCCATCAACTTCTCTACAAATGACCCAGTTTCATTCCTTTTTATTGCTGAGTAATATTCCCTTTTATATATGTACCACATCTTTATCCATTCGTCTGTCTGTGGGCTTTTAGGTTGCTTCCATTACCTGGCTATTGTAAATAGTGCTGCAGTGAACATTGTGGTGAATGTGTCTCTGTGATTTATGGTTTTCTCTGGGTATATGCCCAGAAGTGGGATTGCTGGATCCTATGGTAATTCTCTTTTTAGTTTTTTAAAGGAACCTCCATACTGTTCTCCATAGTGACTGTATCAATTTACATTCCCACCAATAGAGGAAGAGGGTTCCTTTTGTCCACACCCTCCCCAGAATTTGTTGTTTGTAGATTATCTGATGATGCCCATTCTAACAGGTGTGAGGTCTTACCTCATTGTAGTTTTGATTTGCATTTCTCTAATAATTAGTGATGTTGAGCAGCTTTTCATGTGTGTCTTGGACATCTCTGTGTCTTCTTTGAAGAAACGTCTATTTAGATCTTCTGCCCAATTTTGTATTGGGTTGTTTGTTTTATTAATATTCAGCTGCATGAGCTGTTTATATATATTGGAGATTAAACCTTTGTCCATTGATTCGTTTGTGAAAGTTTTCGCCCATTCTGAGGGTTGCCTTTTTCCATTCCCGTTTTTTTAACAAAGAAAGAAAGAAATCAAAAGAAGCAGAACACTAATGTGCGTGAAATATGCCTCTTGAAACTGTCGTTTTGAAATATGGACGTCTTTTGAATTTTTTGGTCGATATATGACCCCAGGGTTTGTTTTCAGGGCAGGTGTCATTTACAGGCCTGTAATGATTTGGAATATCCACTGACCATTAGCGCTGGGATTAAAGCTGCTGTTGTGTGAAACAGCCACAAGGTGGCAGCAGTTCTCCCTTACCAAATCTGGTTACTAGGGCAGCAGAGCCTCAATGGAAGTCGCGTTCTAGATTGGAATTTAGAACGGAATGTGCCAGGAGAAAGGCCCTCAAGTTTGTCTCACTACTTCTTGTTCGTGTTTTTAATTTAATTTTTTATTTTTTATTACAGCAAGTTTGAGTACAACGTTTAGCTTGTTGTAGGTGTGCAAGAGGTGGTTCTTTTACACATATACATATGTCTGTTCTTCCTGGGATCCTTTTCCCATGTACGTTATGACAGAATGTTGAGTAGTCTTCTCTTGGTACTCCGTAGGTCTTTGGTGATTTTATATGTCTACTGTGTTTGTATATGTCTGTTAACCCCAATATCGTAATGAATTCAATCCTCACACCTTTCCTTTGGTGAACCATAAGTTTTTTTAATGAATCTGTGATTGCCCTTCTCCGTGGAAATATCTGCCCTGGTATCAATTTATAGGTAACACCTATAAGTGATATGATATGATATGTGTCTTTCACTTTCTGACTTACTCCAAGTCACGTGATTACCTCTAGACTCATCTACGGTGCAGCAAATGGCATTGTGTGCTTCTTTTCCTTGGCGAATATTCAGTCTTAGCGAGGTCCATTTTCTGCAATGAGATTCCCTGAGGGCTGAGGATTAGCTGACCTGGGCAGCCTGACCCTGCTGGCAAGACCTCCCCAGGTGTGCCTGGGTTGAGGTCAATATAAACAGCAATCCAGGCAGCAATAGCCCCTGCAGCTGTGCCTGACTCCATATTCTCTGCCCCGTCAGCAGTCTCGGGGCTGTGCTGGTGGGAGGGTGTGAGGGTCCACGGCTTTGTGGGTGGCCCGGTGTGAGTGGGGCTCTGCTGGACTTTCTGCAGGAGTTGCCAGGCTGCCACCTCTAAAGAAGAGGATGTGTCACCCATAACTTCCACTGGAGTATCTCTCCGGGCTGAGGTGAGGAAGGAAAAAAAGGAGTGGGGGCCGGGACAGGAGGGGTATCTCAGGCAGGGCAATGGAAAGCTTCCAGAAGAGCGCCCGTGGCCAGGACCATCCTGGCTGACCTGCAGGCACCAAGTTGGCCTGCGTGCTTTCGCTGGTGTGGCTCCACGGCCCTTCCTCTAGGCTTTCAAGCCCTTGTACATATTCAGGTGTTTCACCTGGGAAGGGTGGGAACAGTTCAGCAGCAGCTGGCCTGGGGCTCAGCTCACGTTTACTCACAGAGGCCTCGGCACGGTCCCCCAGCTTTGCAATAAGGACGCTCCTTGCGTGGGCGGGCGGGGCTGCTGGCTCTATGGGAGATGATTCCCCACCTCTGACCAATTTCAAAATTGTTTACCACTGGAGCAAGTGCCTTGGTAGTGTTTTCCTCTGTATAACTGTTAGGTTCAGTTTTTTTTTTCTTTTGTGGTTCAAGTTAGATTTTATTCCTCTTTTATGTATTTATGGATATAAGCATGGAAATAATTCATTCTTATAAATACATCAGTGTGAATGGAAGAACATTTTTTCTGTTTTATTTTTACATTTTATTTTTAAATTTTTGAAATTTAATTTTCTTTATATTTTTATACAGTAGTTTATTATTAGTTATCTATTTTATGCATAGACATGTATACAGGTCAATCCCAGTCTCCAAACTCATCCCACCACCACCACCCCATGGCTTCCCCCACTTTGTGTCCATACGTTTGTTCTCTACCTCTGTGTCTCTATTTCTGCCCTGCAAACCAGTTCATCTGTAGCATTTTTCTAGGTTCCACATATAGGCATTAATATACAATATTTGTTTTTCTCTTTCTGACTTACTTCACTCTGTATGACAGTCTCTAGATCCATCAACTTCTCTACAAATGACCCAGTTTCATTCCTTTTTATGGCTGAGAAATATTCCATTTTATATATGTACCACATGTTTATCCATTCGTCTGTCTGTGGGCATTTAGGTTGCTTCCATTACCTGGCTATTGTAAATAGTGCTGCAATGAACATTGTGGTGAATGTGTCTCTGTGATTTATGGTTTTCTCTGGGTATATGCCCAGAAGTGGGATTGCTGGATCCTATGGTAATTCTCTTTTTAGTTTTTTAAAGGAACCTCCATACTGTTCTCCATAGTGACTGTATCATTTTACATTCCCACCAATAGCAGAAGAGGGTTCCTTTTGTCCACACCCTCCCCAGAATTTGTTGTTTGTAGATTATCTGATGATGCCGATTCTAACAGGTGTGAGGTCTTACCTCATTGTAGTTTTGATTTGCATTTCTCTAATAATTAGTGATGTTGAGCAGCTTTTCATGTGCGTCTTGGCCATCTCTGTGTCTTCTTTGAAGAAACGTCTCTTTAGATCTTCTGCCCATTTTTGTATTGGGTTGTTTGTTTTATTAATATTAAGCTGCATGAGCTGTTTATATATATTGGAGATTAAACCTTTGTCCATTGATTCGTTTGTGAACGTTTTCGCCCATTCTGAGGGTTGCCTTTTTCCATTCCCGTTTTTTTAACAAAGAAAGAAAGAAAGAAAAGAAGCAGAACACTAATGTGCGTGAAATATGCCTCTTGAAACTGTCGTTTTGAAATATGGACGTCTTTTGAATTTTTTGGTCGATATATGACCCCAGGATTTGTTTTCAGGGCAGGTGTCATTTACAGGCCTGTAATGATTTGGAATATCCACTAGACCATTAGTGCTGCTGGGATTGAAGCTGCTGTTGTGTGAAACGGCCACAAGGTGGCAGCAGTTCTCCCTTACCAAATCTGGTTACTAGGGCAGCAGAGCCTCAATGGAAGTCGCGTTCTAGATTGGAATGTAGAACGGAATGTGCCAGGAGAAAGCCCCTCAAGTTTGTCTCACTACTTCTTGTTCGTGTTTTTAATTTAATTTTTTATTTTTTATTACAGCAAGTTTGAGTACAACGTTTAGCTTGTTGTAGGTGTGCAAGAGGTGGTTCTTTTACACATATACATATGTCTGTTCTTCCTGGGATCCGTTTCCCATGTACGTTATGACAGAATGTTGAGTAGTCTTCTCTTGGTACTCCGTAGGTCTTTGGTGATTATATACGTCTACTGTGTTTGTATATGTCTGTTAACCCCAATATCGTAATGAATTCAATCCTCACACCTTTGCTTTGGTGAACCATAAGTTTGTTTAATGAATCTGTGATTGCCCTTCTCCGTGGAAATATCTGCCCTGGTATCAATTTATAGGTAACACCTATAAGTGATATGATATGATATGTGTGTTTCACTTTCTGACATACTCCAAGTCACGTGATTACCTCGAGACTCATCTACGGTGCTGCAAATGGCATTCTGTCCTTTTTTTCCTTGGCGAATATTCTGTCTTAGCGAGGTCCATTTTCTGCAATGTGATTCCCTGAGGGCTGAAGATTAGCTGACCTGGGCAGCCTGACACTGCCGGCAAGCCCTCCCCAGGTGTGCCTGGGTTGAGGTCAATATAAACAGAACTCCAGGCAGCAATAGCCCATGCAGCTGTGCCTGACTCCATATTCTCTGCCCCGTCAGCAGTCTCGGGGCTGTGCTGGTGGGAGGGTGTGAGTTTCCACGGCTTTGTGGGTGGCCCGGTGTGAGTGGGGCTCTGCTGGACTTTCGGCAGGAGTTGCCAGGCTGCCACCTGTAAAGAAGAGGATGTGTCACCCATAACTTCCACTGGAATATGTCTCCGGGCTGAGGTGAGTAAGGAAAAAAAGGAGTGGGGGCCGGCACAGGAGGGGTATCTCAGGCAGGGCAATGGAAAGCTTCCAGAAGAGCGCCCGTGGCCAGGTCCATCCTGGCTGACCTGCAGGCACCAAGTTGGCCTGCGTGCTGTCGCTGGTGTGGCTCCACGGCCCTTCCTCTAGGCTTTCAAGCCCTTGTACATATTCAGGTGTTTCACCTGGGAAGGGTGGGAACTGTCCAGCAGCATCTGGCCTGGTGCTCAGCTCACGTTTACTCATAGAGGCCTCTGAACAGTCTCCCAGCTATGCAATAAGGACGCTCCTTGCGTGGCCGGTGGGGCTGCTGGCTGTATGGTTAATGATTCCCCACCTCTGACCAATTTCAGAATTGTTTACCACTGGAGCAAGTGCCTTGGTAGTGTTTTCCTCTGTATAAATGTTAGGTTCAGTTTTTTTTTTTTTGGTTCAAGTTAGATTTTATTCCTCTTTTATGTATTTATGGATATAAGCATGGAAATTATTCATTCTTATAAATACATCAGTGTGAATGGAAGAACATTTTTTCTGTTTTATTTTTACATTTTATTTTTAAAAATTTTGAAATTTAATTTATTTTTTTATACAGTAGGTTATTATTAGTTATCTATTTTATGCATATACATGTATACAGGTCAATCCCAATCTCCCAACTCATCCCACCACCACAACCCCATGGCTTCCCCCACTTTGTGTCCATACGTTTGTTCCCTACCTCTGTGTCTCTATTTCTGCCCTGCACACCAGTTCATCTGTACCATTTTTCTAGGTTCCACATATAGGCATTAATATACAATATTTGTTTTTCTCTTTGTGACTTACTTCACTCTGTATGACAGTCTCTAGATCCACCAACTTCTCTACAAATGACCCAGTTTCATTCCTTTTTATGGTTGAGTAATATTCCATTTTATATATGTACCACATCTTTATCCATTCGTCTGTCTGTGGGCATTTAGGTTGCTTCCATAACCTGGCTATTGTAAATAGTGCTGCAATGAACATTGTGGTGCATGTGTCTCTGTGATTTATGGTTTTCTCTGGGTATATGCCCAGAAGTGGGATTGCTGGATCCTATGGTAATTCTCTTTTTAGTTTTTTAAAGGAACCTCCATACTGTTCTCCATAGTGACTGTATCAATTTACATTCCCACCAATAGCGGAAGAGGGTTCCTTTTCTCCACACCCTCCCCAGAATTTGTTGTTTGTAGATTATCTGATGATGCCGATTCTCACAGGTGTGAGGTCTTACCTCATTGTAGTTTTGATTTGCATTTCTCTAATAATTAGTGATGTTGAGCAGCTTTTCATGTGCGTCTTGGCCATCTCTGTGTCTTCTTTGAAGAAACGTCTCTTTAGATCTTCTGCCCATTTTTGTATTGGGTTGTTTGTTTTATTAATATTAAGCTGCATGAGCTGTTTATATATATTGGAGATTAAACCTTTGTCCATTGATTCGTTTGTGAACGTTTTCGCCCATTCTGAGGGTTGCCTTTTTCCATTCCCGTTTTTTTAACAAAGAAAGAAAGAAAGAAAAGAAGCAGAACACTAATGTGCGTGAAATATGCCTCTTGAAACTGTCGTTTTGAAATATGGACGTCTTTTGAATTTTTTGGTCGATATATGACCCCAGGATTTGTTTTCAGGGCAGGTGTCATTTACAGGCCTGTAATGATTTGGAATATCCACTAGACCATTAGTGCTGCTGGGATTGAAGCTGCTGTTGTGTGAAACGGCCACAAGGTGGCAGCAGTTCTCCCTTACCAAATCTGGTTACTAGGGCAGCAGAGCCTCAATGGAAGTCGCGTTCTAGATTGGAATGTAGAACGGAATGTGCCAGGAGAAAGCCCCTCAAGTTTGTCTCACTACTTCTTGTTCGTGTTTTTAATTTAATTTTTTATTTTTTATTACAGCAAGTTTGAGTACAACGTTTAGCTTGTTGTAGGTGTGCAAGAGGTGGTTCTTTTACACATATACATATGTCTGTTCTTCCTGGGATCCGTTTCCCATGTACGTTATGACAGAATGTTGAGTAGTCTTCTCTTGGTACTCCGTAGGTCTTTGGTGATTATATACGTCTACTGTGTTTGTATATGTCTGTTAACCCCAATATCGTAATGAATTCAATCCTCACACCTTTGCTTTGGTGAACCATAAGTTTGTTTAATGAATCTGTGATTGCCCTTCTCCGTGGAAATATCTGCCCTGGTATCAATTTATAGGTAACACCTATAAGTGATATGATATGATATGTGTGTTTCACTTTCTGACATACTCCAAGTCACGTGATTACCTCGAGACTCATCTACGGTGCTGCAAATGGCATTCTGTCCTTTTTTTCCTTGGCGAATATTCTGTCTTAGCGAGGTCCATTTTCTGCAATGTGATTCCCTGAGGGCTGAAGATTAGCTGACCTGGGCAGCCTGACACTGCCGGCAAGCCCTCCCCAGGTGTGCCTGGGTTGAGGTCAATATAAACAGAACTCCAGGCAGCAATAGCCCATGCAGCTGTGCCTGACTCCATATTCTCTGCCCCGTCAGCAGTCTCGGGGCTGTGCTGGTGGGAGGGTGTGAGTTTCCACGGCTTTGTGGGTGGCCCGGTGTGAGTGGGGCTCTGCTGGACTTTCGGCAGGAGTTGCCAGGCTGCCACCTGTAAAGAAGAGGATGTGTCACCCATAACTTCCACTGGAATATGTCTCCGGGCTGAGGTGAGTAAGGAAAAAAAGGAGTGGGGGCCGGCACAGGAGGGGTATCTCAGGCAGGGCAATGGAAAGCTTCCAGAAGAGCGCCCGTGGCCAGGTCCATCCTGGCTGACCTGCAGGCACCAAGTTGGCCTGCGTGCTGTCGCTGGTGTGGCTCCACGGCCCTTCCTCTAGGCTTTCAAGCCCTTGTACATATTCAGGTGTTTCACCTGGGAAGGGTGGGAACTGTCCAGCAGCATCTGGCCTGGTGCTCAGCTCACGTTTACTCATAGAGGCCTCTGAACAGTCTCCCAGCTATGCAATAAGGACGCTCCTTGCGTGGCCGGTGGGGCTGCTGGCTGTATGGTTAATGATTCCCCACCTCTGACCAATTTCAGAATTGTTTACCACTGGAGCAAGTGCCTTGGTAGTGTTTTCCTCTGTATAAATGTTAGGTTCAGTTTTTTTTTTTTTGGTTCAAGTTAGATTTTATTCCTCTTTTATGTATTTATGGATATAAGCATGGAAATTATTCATTCTTATAAATACATCAGTGTGAATGGAAGAACATTTTTTCTGTTTTATTTTTACATTTTATTTTTAAAAATTTTGAAATTTAATTTATTTTTTTATACAGTAGGTTATTATTAGTTATCTATTTTATGCATATACATGTATACAGGTCAATCCCAATCTCCCAACTCATCCCACCACCACAACCCCATGGCTTCCCCCACTTTGTGTCCATACGTTTGTTCCCTACCTCTGTGTCTCTATTTCTGCCCTGCACACCAGTTCATCTGTACCATTTTTCTAGGTTCCACATATAGGCATTAATATACAATATTTGTTTTTCTCTTTGTGACTTACTTCACTCTGTATGACAGTCTCTAGATCCACCAACTTCTCTACAAATGACCCAGTTTCATTCCTTTTTATGGTTGAGTAATATTCCATTTTATATATGTACCACATCTTTATCCATTCGTCTGTCTGTGGGCATTTAGGTTGCTTCCATAACCTGGCTATTGTAAATAGTGCTGCAATGAACATTGTGGTGCATGTGTCTCTGTGATTTATGGTTTTCTCTGGGTATATGCCCAGAAGTGGGATTGCTGGATCCTATGGTAATTCTCTTTTTAGTTTTTTAAAGGAACCTCCATACTGTTCTCCATAGTGACTGTATCAATTTACATTCCCACCAATAGCGGAAGAGGGTTCCTTTTCTCCACACCCTCCCCAGAATTTGTTGTTTGTAGATTATCTGATGATGCCGATTCTCACAGGTGTGAGGTCTTACCTCATTGTAGTTTTGATTTGCATTTCTCTAATAATTAGTGATGTTGAGCAGCTTTTCATGTGCGTCTTGGCCATCTCTGTGTCTTCTTTGAAGAAACGTCTCTTTAGATCTTCTGCCCATTTTTGTATTGGGTTGTTTGTTTTATTAATATTAAGCTGCATGAGCTGTTTATATATATTGGAGATTAAACCTTTGTCCATTGATTCGTTTGTGAACGTTTTCGCCCATTCTGAGGGTTGCCTTTTTCCATTCCCGTTTTTTTAACAAAGAAAGAAAGAAAGAAAAGAAGCAGAACACTAATGTGCGTGAAATATGCCTCTTGAAACTGTCGTTTTGAAATATGGACGTCTTTTGAATTTTTTGGTCGATATATGACCCCAGGATTTGTTTTCAGGGCAGGTGTCATTTACAGGCCTCTAATGATTTGGAATATCCACTGACCATTAGCGCTGGGATTAAAGCTGCTGTTGTGTGAAACGGCCACAAGGTGGCAGCAGTTCTCCCTTACCAAATCTGGTTACTAGGGCAGCAGAGCCTCAATGGAAGTCGCGTTCTAGATTGGAATGTAGAACGGAATGTGCCAGGAGAAAGCCCCTCAAGATTGTCTCACTACTTCTTGTTCGTGTTTTTAATTTAATTTTTTATTTTTTATTACAGCAAGTTTGAGTACGACGTTTAGCTTGTTGTAGGTGTGCAAGAGGTGGTTCTTTTACACATATACATAAGTCTGCTCTTCCTGGGATCCTTTTCCCATGTACGTTATGACAGAATGTTGAGTAGTCTTCTCTTGGTACTTCGTAGGTCTTTGGTGATTATATATGTCTACTGTGTTTGTATATGTCTGTTAACCCCAATATCGTAATGAATTCAATCCTCACACCTTTCCTTTGGTGAACCAGAAGTTTGTTTAATGAATCTGTGATTGCCGTTCTCCGTGGAAATATCTGCCCTGGTATCAATTTATAGGTAACACCTATAAGTGATATGATATGATATGTGTCTTTCACTTTCTGACTTACTCCAAGTCACGTGATTACCTTGAGACTCATCTACGGTGCTGCAAATGGCATTGTGTCCTTTTTTTCCTTGGCGAATATTCTGTCTTAGCGAGGTCAATTTTCTGCAATGTGATTCCCTGAGGGCTGAGGATTAGCTGACCTGGGCAGCCTGACCCTGCAGGCAAGCCCTCCCCAGGTGTGCCTGGGTTGAGGTCAATATAAACAGGACTCCAGGCAGCAATAGCCCCTGCAGCTGTGCCTGACTCCATATTCTCTGCCCCGTCAGCAGTCTCGGGGCTGTGCTGGTGGGAGGTTGTGAGGGTCCACGGCTTTGTGGGTGGCCCGGTGTGAGTGGGGCTCTGCTGGACTTTCGGCAGGAGTTGCCAGGCTGCCACCTGTAAAGAAGAGGATGTGTCACCCATAACTTCCACTGGAATATCTCTCCGGGCTGAGGTGAGGAAGGAAAAAAAGGAGTGGGGGCCGGGACAGGAGGGGTATCTCAGGCAGGGCAATGGAAAGCTTCCAGAAGAGCGCCCGTGGCCAGGACCATCCTGGCTGACCTGCAGGCACCAAGTTGGCCTGCGTGCTTTCGCTGGTGTGGCTCCACGGCCCTTCCTCTTGGCTTTCAAGCCCTTGTACATATTCAGGTGTTTCACCTGGGAAGGGTGGGAACAGTTCAGCAGCAGCTGGCCTGGGGCTCAGCTCACGTTTACTCACAGAGGCCTCGGCACGGTCCCCCAGCTTTGCAATAAGGACGCTCCTTGCGTGGGCGGGTGGGGCTGCTGGCTGTATGGGAGATGATTCCCCACCTCTGACCAATTTCAGAATTGTTTACCACTGGAGCAAGTGCGTTGGTAGTGTTTTCCTCTGTATAACTGTTAGATTCAGTTTTATTTTTCTTTTTTGGTTCAAGTTAGATTTTATTCTTCTTTTATGTATTTATGGATATAAGCATGGAAATAATTCATTCTTATAAATACATCACTGTGAAAGGAAGAAATTTTTTTCTGTTTATTTTTACATTTTATTTTTAAAAAATTTGAAATTTAATTTAATTTATTTTTTTTATACAGTAGGTGATTATTAGTTATCTATTTTATGCATAGACATGTATACAGGTCAATCCCAATCTCCCAACTCATCCCACCACCACGACCCCATGGCTTCACCCACTTTGTGTCCATACGTTTGTTCTCTACCTCTCTGTCTCTATTTCTGCCCTGCAAACGAGTTCATCTGTACTATTTTTCTATGTTCCACATATAGGCATTAATATACAATATTTGTTTTTCTCTTTCTGGCTTACTTCACTCTGTATGACAGTCTCTAGATCCATCAACTTCTCTACAATGACCCAGTTTCATTCCTTTTTATGGCTGAGTAATATTCCATTTTATATATGTACCACTTCTTTATCCATTCGTCTGTCTGTGGGCATTTAGGTTGCTTCCATTACCTGGCTATTGTAAATAGTGCTGCAATGAACATTGTGGTGAATGTGTCTTTGTGATTTATGGTTTTCTCTGGGTATATGCCCAGAAGTGGGATTGCTGGATCCTATGGTAATTCACTTTTTAGTTTTTTAAAGGAACCTCGATACTGTTCTCCATAGTGACTGTATCAATTTACATTCCCACCAATAGCGGAAGAGGGTTCCTTGTGTCCACACCCTCCCCAGAATTTGTTGTTTGTAGATTATCTGATGATGCCGATTCTAACAGGTGTGAGGTCTTACCTCATTGTAGTTTTGATTTGCATTTCTCTAATAATTAGTGATGTTGAGCAGCTTTTCATGTGCGTCTTGGCCATCTCTGTGTCTTCTTTAAAGAAACGTCTCTTTAGATCTTCTGCCCATTTTTGTATTGGGTTGTTTGTTTTATTAATATTAAGCTGCATGAGCTGTTTATAAATATTGGAGATTAAACCTTTGTCCATTGATTCGTTTGTGAACGTTTTCGCCCATTCTCTGGGTTGCCTTTTTCCATTCCCGTTTTTTTAACAAAGAAAGAAAGAAAGCAAAAGAAACAGAACACTAATGTGCGTGAAATATGCCTCTTGAAACTGTCGTTTTGAAATATGGACGTCTTTTGAATTTTTTGATCGATATATGACCCCAGGATTTGTTTTCAGGGCAGGTGTCATTTACACACCTGTAATGATTTGGAATATCCACTGACCATTAGCGCAGGGATTAAAGCTGCTGTTGTGTGAAACGGCCACAAGGTGGCAGCAGTTCTCCCTTACCAAATCTGGTTACTAGGGCAGCAGAGCCTCAATGGAAGTCGCGTTCTAGATTGGAATGTAGAACGGAATGTGCCAGGAGAAAGCCCCTCAAGTTTGTCTCACTACTTCTTGTTCGTGTTTTTAATTTAATTTTTTATTTTTTATTACAGCAAGTTTGAGTACAACGTTTAGCTTGTTGTAGGTGTGCAAGAGGTGGTTCTTTTACACATATACATATGTCTGTTCTTCCTGGGATACTTTTCCCATGTATGTTATGACAGAATGTTGAGTAGTCTTCTCTTGGTACTCCGTAGGTCTTTGGTGATTATATATGTCTACTGTGTTTGTATATGTCTGTTAACCCCAATATCGTAATGAATTCAATCCTCACACCTTTCCTTTGGTGAACCATAAGTTTGTTTAATGAATCTGTGATTGCACTTCTCCGTGGAAATATCTGCCCTGGTATCAATTTATAGGTAACACCTATAAGTGATATGATATGATATGTGTCTTTCACTTTCTGACTTACTCCAAGTCACGTGATTACCTCTGGACTCATCTACGGTGCTACAAATGGCATTGTGTGCTTCTTTTCCTTGGCGAATATTCTGTCTTAGCGAGGTCCATTTTCTGCAATGTGATTCCCTGAGGGCTGAGGATTAGCTGACCTGGGCAGCCTGACCCTGCCGGCAAGCCCTCCCCAGGTGTGCCTGGGTTGAGATCAATATAAACAGCACTCCAGGCAGCAATAGCCCCTGCAGCTGTGCCTGACTCCATATTCTCTGCCCCGTCAGCAGTCTCGGGGCTGTGCTGGTGGGAGGGTGTGAGGGTCCATGGCTTTGTGGGTGGCCCGGTGTGAGTGGGGCTCTGCTGGACTTTCTGCAGGAGTTGCCAGGCTGCCACCTGTAAAGAAGAGGATTGTCACCCATAACTTCTACTGGAATATCTCTCCGGGCTGAGGTGAGGAAGGAAAAAAAGGAGTGGGGGCCGGGACAGGAGGGGTATCTCATGCAGGGCAATGGAAAGCTTCCAGAAGAGCGCCCGTGGCCAGGACCATCCTGGCTGACCTGCAGGCACCAAGTTGGCCTGCGTGCTGTCGCTGGTGTGGCTCCACGGCCCTTCCTCTAGGCTTTCAAGCCCTTGTACATATTCAGGTGTTTCACCTGGGAAGGGTGGGAACAGTTCAGCAGCAGCTGGCCTGGGGCTCAGCTCACGTTTACTCACAGAGGCCTCGGCACGGTCCCCGAGCTTTGCAATAAGGACACTCCTTGCGTGGGCGGGCGGGGCTGCTGCCTCTATGGGAGATGATTCCCCACCTCTGACCAATTTCAGAATTGTTTACCACTGGAGCAAGTGCCTTGGTAGTGTTTTCCTCTGTATAACTGTTAGGTTCAGTTTTTTTTTTCTTTTTTGGTTCAAGTTAGATTTTATTCCTCTTTTATGTATTTATGGATATAAGCATGGAAATAATTCATTCTTATAAATACATCAGTGTGAATGGAAGAATATTTTTTCTGTTTTATTTTTACATTTTATTTTTAAAATTTTTGAAATTTAATTTTATTTATTTTTTTTTATACAGTAGGTTATTATTAGTTATCTATTTTATGCATAGACATGTATACAGGTCAATCCCAATCTCCCAACTCATCCCACCACCACCACCCCATGGCTTCCCCCACTTTGTGTCCATACGTTTGTTCTCTACCTCTGTGTCTCTAATTCTGCCCTGCAAACCAGTTCATCTGTAGCATTTTTCTAGGTTCCACATATAGGCATTAATATACAATATTTGTTTTTCTCTTTCTGACTTACTTCACTCTGTATGACAGTCTCTAGATCCATCAACTTCTCTACAAATGACCCAGTTTCATTCCTTTTTATGGCTGAGTAATATTCCATTTTATATATGTACCGCATCTTTATCCATTCGTCTGTCTGTGGGCATTTAGGTTGCTTCCATTACCTGGCTATTGTAAATAGTGCTGCAATGAACATTGTGGTGAATGTATCTTTGTGATTTATGGTTTTCTTTGGGTATATGCCCAGAAGTGGGATTGCTGGATCCTACTGTAATTCTGTTTTTAGTTTTTTAAAGGAACCTCCATACTGTTCTCCATAGTGACTGTATCAATTTACATTCCCACCAATAGCCGAAGAGGGTTCCTTTTGTCCACACCCTCCCCAGAATTTGTTGTTTGTAGATTATCTGATGATGCCGATTCTAACAGGTGTGAGGTCTTACCTCATTGTAGTTTTGATTTGCATTTCTCTAATAATTAGTGATGTTGAGCAGCTTTTCATGTGCGTCTTGGCCATCTCTGTGTCTTCTTTGAAGAAACGTCTATTTAGATCTTCTGCCCATTTTTGTATTGGGTTGTTTGTTTTATTAATATTAAGCTGCATGAGCTGTTTATATATATTGGAGATTAAACCTTTGTCCATTGATTCGTTTGTGAAAGTTTTCGCCCATTCTGAGGGTTGCCTTTTTCCATTCCCGTTTTTTTAGCAAAGAAAGAAAGAAATCAAAAGAAGCAGAACACTAATGTGCGTGAAATATGCCTCTTGAAACTGTCGTTTTCAAATATGGACGTCTTTTGAATTTTTTGGTCGATATATGACCCCAGGATTTCTTTTCAGGGCAGGTGTCATTTACAGGCCTGTAATGATTTGGAATATCCACTGACCATTAGTGCTGGGATTAAAGCTGCTGTTGTGTGAAACGGCCACAAGGTGGCAGCAGTTCTCCCTTACCAAATCTGGTTACTAGGGCAGCAGAGCCTCAATGGAAGTCTCGTTCTAGATTGGAATGTAGAACGGAATGTGCCAGGAGAAAGCCCCTCAAGTTTGTCTCACTACTTCTTGTTCGTGTTTTTAATTTAGTTTTTTATTTTTTATTACAGCAAGTTTGAGTACAACGTTTAGCTTGTTGTAGGTGTGCAAGAGGTGGATCTTTTACACATATACATATGTCTGTTCTTCCTGGGATCCTTTTCCCATGTACGTTATGACAGAATGTTGAGTAGTCTTCTCTTGGTACTCCGTAGGTCTTTGGTGATTATATATGTCTACTGTGTTTGTATATGTCTGTTAACCCCAATATCGTAATGAATTCAATCCTCACACCTTTCCTTTGGTGAACCATAAGTTTGTTTAATGAATCTGTGATTGCCCTTCTCCGTGGAAATATCTGCCCTGGTATCAATTTATAGGTAACACCTATAAGTGATATGATATGATATGTGTCTTTCACTTTCTGACTTACTCCAAGTCACGTGATTACCTCTAGACTCATCTACGGTGCTGCAAATGGCATTGTGTGCTTTTTTTCCTTGGCGAATATTCTGTCTTAGTGAGGTCCATTTTCTGCAATGTGATTCCCTGAGGGCTGAGGATTAGCTGACCTGGGCAGCCTGACCCTGCCGGCAAGCCCTCCCCAGGTGTGCCTGGGTTGAGGTCAATATAAACAGCACTCCAGGCAGCAATAGCCCCTGCAGCTGTGCCTGACTCCATATTCTCTGCCCCGTCAGCAGTCTCGGGGCTGTGCTGGTGGGAGGTTGTGAGGGTCCACGGCTTTGTGGGTGGCCCGGTGTGAGTGGGGCTCTGCTGGACTTTCTACAGGAGTTGCCAGGCTGCCACCTGTAAAGAAGAGGATGTGTCACCCATAACTTCCACTGGAGTATCTCTCCGGGCTGAGGTGAGTAAGGAAAAAAAGGAGTGGGGGCCGGGACAGGAGGGGTATGTCAGGCAGGGCAATGGAAAGCTTCCAGAAGAGCGCCCGTGGCCAGGACCATCCTGGCTGACCTGCAGGCACCAAGTTGGCCTGCATGCTTTCGCTGGTGTGGCTCCACGGCCCTTCCTCTAGGCTTTCAAGCCCTTGTACATATTCAGGTGTTTCACCTGGGAAGGGTGGGAACAGTCCAGCAGCAGCTGGCCTGGGGCTCAGCTCACGTTTACTCACAGAGGCCTCGGCACGGTCCCCCAGCTTTGCAATAAGGACGCTCCTTGCGTGGGCGGGTGGGGCTGCTGGCTGTATGGGAGATGATTCCCCTCCTCTGACCAATTTCAGAATTGTTTACCACTGGAGCAAGTGCGTTGGTAGTGTTTTCCTCTGTATAACTGTTAGGTTCAGTTTTTTTTTTCTTTTTTGGTTCAAGTTAGATTGTATTCCTCTTTTATGTATTTATAGATATAAGCATGGAAATAATTCATTCTTATAAATACATCAGTGTGAATGGAAGAACTTTTTTTCTGTTTTATTTTTACATTTTATTTTTAAAATTTTTGAAATTATTTTTATTTATTTTTTTATACACTAGGTTATTATTAGTTATCTATTTTATGCATAGACATGTATACAGGTCAATCCCAATATCCCAACTCATCCCACCACCACCACCCCATGGCTTCCCCCACTTTGTGTCCATACGTTTGTTCTCTACCTCTGTGTCTCTATTTCTGCCCTGCAAACCAGTTCATCTGTAGCATTTTTCTAGGTTCCACATATAGGCATTAATATACAATATTTGTTTTTCTCTTTCTGACTTACTTCACTCTGTATGACAGTCTCTAGATCCATCAACTTCTCTACAAATGACTCAGTTTCATTCCTTTTTATGGCTGAGTAATATTCCATTTTATTTATGTACCACATCTTTATCCATTCGTCTGTCTGTGGGCATTTACGTTGCTTCCATTACCTGGCTATTGTAAATAGTGCTGCAATGAACATTGTGGTGAATGTGTCTCTGTGATTTATGGTTTTCTCTGGGTATATGCCCAGAAGTGGGATTGCTGGATCCTATGGTAATTCTCTTTTTAGTTTTTTAAAGGAACCTCCATACTGTTCTCCATAGTGACTGTATCAATTTACATTCCCACCAGTAGCGGAAGAGGGTTCCTTTTGTCCACACCCTCCCCAGAAGTTGTTGTTTGTAGATTATCTGATGATGCCGATTCTAACAGGTGTGAGGTCTTACCTCATTGTAGTTTTGATTTGCATTTCTCTAATAATTAGTGATGTTGAGCAGCTTTTCATGTGCGTCTTGGCCATCTCTGTGTCTTCTTTGAAGAAACGTCTATTTAGATCTTCTGCCCATTTTTGTATTGGGTTGTTTGTTTTATTAATATTAAGCTGCATGAGCTGTTTATATATATTGGAGATTAAACCTTTGTCCATTGATTCGTTTGTGAAAGTTTTCGCCCATTCTGAGGGTTGCCTTTTTCCATTCCCGTTTCTTTAACAAAGAAAGAAAGAAATCAAAAGAAGCAGAACACTAATGTGCGTGAAATATGCCTCTTGAAACAGTCGTTTTGAAATATGGACGTCTTTTGAATTTTTTGGTCGATATATGACCCCAGGATTTGTTTTCAGGGCAGGTGTCATTTACAGGCCTGTAATGATTTGGAATATCCACTGACCATTAGCGCTGGGATTAAAGCTGCTGTTGTGTGAAACGGCCACAAGGTGGCAGCAGTTCTCCCTTACCAAATCTGGTTACTAGGGCAGCAGAGCCTCAATGGAAGTCGCGTTCTAGATTGGAATGTAGAACGGAATGTGCCAGGAGAAAGCCCCTCAAGTTTGTCTCACTACTTCTTGTTCGTGTTTTTAATTTAATTTTTTATTTTTTATTACAGCAAGTTTGAGTACAACGTTTAGCTTGTTGTAGGTGTGCAAGAGGTGGTTCTTTTACACATATACATATGTCTGTTCTTCCTGGGATCCTTTTCCCATGTACGTTATGACAGAATGTTGAGTAGTCTTCTCTTGGTACTCCGTAGGTCTTTGGTGATTATATATGTCTACTGTGTTTGTATATGTCTGTTAACCCCAATATCATAATGAATTCAATCCTCACACCTTTCCTTTGGTGAACCATAAGTTTGTTTAATGAATCTGTGATTGCCCTTCTCCGTGGAAATATCTGCCCTGGTATCAATTTATAGGTAACACCTATAAGTGATATGATATGATATATGTCTTTCACTTTCTGACTTACTCCAAGTCACGTGATTACCTCTAGACTCATCTACGGTGCTACAAATGGCATTGTGTGCTTCCTTTCCTTCGCGAATATTCTGTCTTAGCGAGGTCCATTTTCTGCAATGTGATTCCCTGAGGGCTGAGGATTAGCTGACCTGGGCAGCCTGACCCTGCCGGCAAGCCCTCCCCTGGTGTGCCTGGGTTGAGGTCAATATAAACAGCACTCCAGGCAGCAATAGCCCCTGCAGCTGTGCCTGACTCCATATTCTCTGCCCCGTCAGCAGTCTCGGGGCTGTGCTGGTGGGAGGGTGTGAGGGTCCACGGCTTTGTGGGTGGCCCGGTGTGAGTGGGGCTCTGCTGGACTTTCTGCAGGAGTTGCCAGGCTGCCACCTGTAAAGAAGAGGATGTGTCACCCATAACTTCCACTGGAATATCTCTCCGGGCTGAGGTGAGGTAGGAAAAAAAGGAGTGGGGGCCGGGACAGGAGGGGTATCTCAGGCAGGGCAATAGAAAGCTTCCAGAAGAGCGCCCGTGGACAGGACCATCCTGGCTGACCTGCAGGCACCAAGGTGGCCTGCGTGCTGTCGCTGGTGTGGCTCCACGGCCCTTCCTCTAGGCTTTCAAGACCTTGTACTTATTCAGGTGTTTCACCTGGGAAGGGTGGGAACAGTTCAGCAGCAGCTGGCCTGGGTCTCAGCTCACGTTTACTCACAGAGGCCTCGGCACGGTCCCCGAGCTTTGCAATAAGGACGCTCCTTGCGTGGGCGGGCGGGGCTGCTGGCTCTATGGGAGATGATTCCCCACCTCTGACCAATTTCAGAATTGTTTACCACTGGAGCAATTGCCTTGGTAGTGTTTTCCTCTGTATAACTGTTAGGTTCAGTTTTTTTTTTTTCTTTTTTGGTTCAAGTTAGATTTTATTCCTCTTTTATGTATTTATAGATATAAGCATGGAAATAATTCATTCTTATAAATACATCAGTGTGAATGGAAGAACTTTTTTTCTGTTTTATTTTTACATTTTATTTTTAAAAATTTTGAAATTTAATTTTATTTATTTTTTTATACACTAGGTTATTATTAGTTATCTATTTTATGCATAGACATGTATACAGGTCAATCCCAATCTCCCAACTCATCCCACCACCACCACACCATGGCTTCCCCCACTTTGTGTCCATACGTTTGTTCTCTACCTCTGTGTCTCTCTTTCTGCCCTGCAAACCAGTTCATCTGTAGCATTTTTCTAGGTTCCACATATAGGCATTAATATACATTATTTGTTTTTCTCTTTCTGACTTACTTCACTCTGTATGACAGTCTCTAGATCCATCAACTTCTCTACAAATGACCCAGTTTCATTCCTTTTTATGGCTGAGTAATATTCCATTTTATATATGTACCACATCTTTATCCATTCGTCTGTCTGTGGGCATTTAGGTTGCTTCCATTACCTGGCTATTGTAAATAGTGCTGCAATGAACATTGTGGTGAATGTGTCTTTGTGATTTATGGTTTTCTTTGGGTATATGCCCAGAAGTGGGATTGCTGGATCCTACTGTAATTCTGTTTTTAGTTTTTTAAAGGAACCTCCATACTGTTCTCCATAGTGACTGTATCAATTTACATTCCCACCAATAGCCGAAGAGGGTTCCTTTTGTCCACACCCTCCCCAGAATTTGTTGTTTGTAGATTATCTGATGATGCCGATTCTAACAGGTGTGAGGTCTTACCTCATTGTAGTTTTGTTTTGCATTTCTCTAATAATTAGTGATGTTGAGCAGCTTTTCATGAGCGTCTTGGCCATCTCTCTGTCTTCTTTGAAGAAACGTCTATTTAGATCTTCTGCCCATTTTTGTATTGGGTTGTTTGTTTTATTAATATTAAGCTGCATGAGCTGTTTATATATATTGGAGATTAAACCTTTGTCCATTGATTCGTTTGTGAAAGTTTTCGCCCATTCTGAGGGTTGCCTTTTGCCATTCCCGTTTTTTTAACAAAGAAAGAAAGAAATCAAAAGAAGCAGAACACTAATGTGCGTGAAATATGCCTCTTGAAACTGTCGTTTTGAAATATGGACGTCTTTTGAATTTTTTGGTCGATATATGACCCCAGGATTTGTTTTCAGGGCAGGTGTCATTTACAGGCCTGTAATGATTTGGAATATCCACTGACCATTAGCGCTGGGATTAAAGCTGCTGTTGTGTGAAACGGCCACAAGGTGGCAGCAGTTCTCCCTTACCAAATCTGGTTACTAGGGCAGCAGAGCCTCAATGGAAGTCGCGTTCTAGATTGGAATGTAGAACGGAATGTACCAGGGGAAAGCCCCTCAAGTTTTTCTCACTAATTCTTGTTCGTGTTTTTAATTTAATTTTTTTATTTTTTATTACAGCAAGTTTGAGTACAACGTTTAGGTTGTTGTAGGTGTGCAAGAGGTGGTTCTTTTTCACATATACATATGTCTGTTCTTCCTGGGAACCTTTTCCCATGTTCGTTATGACAGAATGTTGAGTAGTCTTCTCTTGGTACTCCGTAGGTCTTTGGTGATAATATACGTCTACTGTGTTTGTATATGTCTGTTAACCCCAATATCTTAATGAATTCAATCCTCACACCTTTCCTTTGGTGAACCATAAGTTTGTTTAATGAATCTGTGATTGCCCTTCTCCGTGGAAATATCTGCCCTGGTATCAATTTATAGGTAACACCTATAAGTGATATGATATGATATGTGTCTTTCACTTTCTGACTTACTGCAAGTCACGTGATTACCTCTAGACTCATCTACAGTGCTGCAAATGGCATTGTGTGCTTTTTTTCCTTGGCGAATATTCTGTCTTATCGAGGTCCATTTTCTGCAATGTGATTCCCCGAGGGCTGAGGATTAGCTGACCTGGGCAGCCTGACCCTGCCGGCAAGCCTTCCCCAGGTGTGCCTGGGTTGAGGTCAATATAAACAGCACTCCAGGCAGCAATAGCCCCTGCAGCTGTGCCTGACTCCATAATCTCTGCCCCGTCAGCAGTCTCGGGGCTGTGCTGGTGGGAGGGTGTGAGGGTCCACGGCTTTGTGGGTGGCCCGGTGTGAGTGGGGCTCTGCTGGACTTTCTGCAGGAGTTGCCAGGCTGCCACCTGTAAAGAAGACGATGTGTCACCCATAACTTCCACTGGAGTATCTCTCCGGGCTGAGGTGAGGAAGGAAAAAAAGGAGTGGGGGCCGGGACAGGAGGGGTATCTCAGGCAGGGCAATGGAAAGCTTCCAGAAGAGCGCCCGTGGCCAGGACCATCCTGGCTGACCTGCAGGCACCAAGTTGGCCTGCGTGCTTGCGCTGGTGTGGCTCCACGGCCCTTCCTCTAGGCTTTCAAGCCCTTGTACATATTCAGGTGTTTCACCTGGGAAGGGTGGGAACAGTTCAGCAGCAGCTGGCCTGGGGCTCAGCTCACGTTTACTCACAAAGGCCTCGGCACGGTCCCCCAGCTTTGCAATAAGGACGCTCATTGCGTGGGCGGGTGGGGCTGCTGGCTGTATGGGAGATGATTCCCCACCTCTGACCTATTTCAGAATTGTTTACCACTGGAGCAAGTGCCTTGGTAGTGTTTTCCTCTGTATAACTGTTAGGTTCAGTTTTTTTTTTTCTTTTTTGGTTCAAGTTAGATTTTATTCCTCTTTTATGTTTTTATAGATATAAGCATGGAAATAATTCATTCTTATAAATACATCAGTGTGAATGGAAGAACATTTTTTCTGTTTTATTTTTACATTTTATTTTTAAAAATTTTGAAATTTAATTTTATTTATTTTTTTATACACTAGGTTATTATTAGTTATCTATTTTATGCATAGACATGTATACAGGTCAATCCCAATATCCCAACTCATCCCACCACCACCACCCCATGGCTTCCCCCACTTTGTGTCGATACGTTTGTTCTCTACCTCTGTGTCTCTATTTCTGCCCTGCAAACCAGTTCATCTGTAGCATTTTTCTAGGTTCCACATATAGGCATTAATATACAATATTTGTTTTTCTCTTTCTGACTTACTTCACTCTGTATGACAGTCTCTAGATCCATCAACTTCTCTACAAATGACCCAGTTTCATTCCTTTTTATGGCTGAGTAATATTCCATTTTATATATGTACCACATCTTTATCCATTCGTCTGTCTGTGGGCATTTAGGTTGCTTCCATTACCTGGCTATTGTAAATAGTGCTGCAATGAACATTGTGGTGAATGTATATTTGTGATTTATGGTTTTCTTTGGGTATATGCCCAGAAGTGGGATTGCTGGATCCTATTGTAATTCTGTTTTTAGTTTTTTAAAGGAACCTCCATACTGTTCTCCATAGTGACTGTATCAATTTACATTCCCAACAATAGCCGAAGAGGGTTCCTTTTGTCCACACCCTCCCCAGAATTTGTTGTTTGTAGATTATCTGATGATGCCGATTCTAACAGGTGTGAGGTCTTACCTCATTGTAGTTTTGATTTGCATTTCTCTAATAATTAGTGATGTTGAGCATCATTTCATGTGCGTCTTGGCCATCTCTGTGTCTTCTTTGAAGAAACGTCTGTTTAGATCTTCTGCCCATTTTTGTATTGGGTTGTTTGTTTTATTAATATTAAGCTGCATGAGCTGTTTATATATATTGGAGATTAAACCTTTGTCCATTGATTCGTTTGTGAAAGTTTTCGCCCATTCTGAGGGTGGCCTTTTTCCATTCCCGTTTTTTTAACAAAGAAAGAAAGAAATCAAAAGAAGCAGAACACTAATGTGCGTGAAATATGCCTCTTGAAAGTGTCGTTTTGAAATATGGACGTCTTTTGAATTTTTTGGTCGATATATGACCCCAGGATTTGTTTTCAGGGCAGGTGTCATTTACAGGCCTGTAATGATTTGGAATATCCACTGACCATTAGCGCTGGGATTAAAGCTGCTGTTGTGTGAAACGGCCACAAGGTGGCAGCAGTTCTCCCTTACGAAATCTGGTTACTAGGGCAGCAGAGCCTCAATGGAAGTCGCGTTCTAGATTGGAATGTAGAACGGAATGTGCCAGGAGAAAGCCCCTCAAGTTTGTCTCACTACTTCTTGTTCGTGTTTTTAATTTAATTTTTTATTTTTTATTACAGCAAGTTTGAGTACAACGTTTAGCTTGTTGTAGGTGTGCAAGAGGTGGTTCTTTTACACATATACATATGTCTGTTCTTCCTGGGATCCTTTTCCCATGTACGTTATGACAGAATGTTGAGTCGTCTTCTCTTGGTACTCCGTAGGTCTTTGGTGATTATATATGTCTACTGTGTTTGTATATGTCTGTTAACCCCAATATCGTAATGAATTCAATCCTCACACCTTTCCTTTGGTGAACCTTAAGTTTGTTTAATGAATCTGTGATTGCCCTTCTCCGTGGAAATATCTGCCCTGGTATCAATTTATAAGTAACACCTATAAGTGATATGATATGATATGTGTCTTTCACTTTCTGACTTACTCCAAGTCACGTGATTACCTCTAGACTCATCTACGGTGCTGCAAATGGCATTGTGTGCTTTTTTTCCTTGGCGAATATTCTGTCTTAGTGAGGTCCATTTTCTGCAATGTGATTCCCTGAGGGCTGAGGATTAGCTGACCTGGGCAGCCTGACCCTGCCGGCAAGCCCTCCCCAGGTGTGCCTGGGTTGAGGTCAATATAAACAGCACTACAGGCAGCAATAGCCCCTGCAGCTGTGCCTGACTCCATATTCTCTGCCCCGTCAGCAGTCTCGGGGCTGTGCTGGTGGGAGGTTGTGAGGGTCCACGGCTTTGTGGGTGGCCCGGTGTGAGTGGGGCTCTGCTGGACTTTCTACAGGAGTTGCCAGGCTGCCACCTGTAAAGAAGAGGATGTGTCACCCATAACTTCCACTGGAGTATCTCTCCGGGCTGAGGTGAGTAAGGAAAAAAAGGAGTGGGGGCCGGGACAGGAGGGGTATGTCAGGCAGGGCAATGGAAAGCTTCCAGAAGAGCGCCCGTGGCCAGGACCATCCTGGCTGACCTGCAGGCACCAAGTTGGCCTGCATGCTTTCGCTGGTGTGGCTCCACGGCCCTTCCTCTAGGCTTTCAAGCCCTTGTACATATTCAGGTGTTTCACCTGGGAAGGGTGGGAACAGTTCAGCAGCAGCTGGCCTGGGGCTCAGCTCACGTTTACTCACAGAGGCCTCGGCACGGTCCCCCAGCTTTGCAATAAGGACGCTCCTTGCGTGGGCGGGTGGGGCTGCTGGCTGTATGGGAGATGATTCCCCACCTCTGACCAATTTCAGAATTGCTTACCACTGGAGCAAGTGCGTTGGTAGTGTTTTCCTCTGTATAACTGTTAGGTTCAGTTTTTTTTTTCTTTTTTGGTTCAAGTTAGATTGTATTCCTCTTTTATGTATTTATAGATATAAGCATGGAAATAATTCATTCTTATAAATACATCAGTGTGAATGGAAGAACTTTTTTTCTGTTTTATTTTTACATTTTATTTTTAAAAATTTTGAAATTTAATTTTATTTATTTTTTTATACACTAGGTTATTATTAGTTATCTATTTTATGCATAGACATGTATACAGGTCAATCCAAATCTCCCAACTCATCCCACCACCACCACACCATGGCTTCCCCCACTTTGTGTCCATACGTTTGTTCTCTACCTCTGTGTCTCTATTTCTGCCCTGCAAACCAGTTCATCTGTAGCATTTTTCTAGGTTCCACATATAGGCATTAATGTACATTATTTGTTTTTCTCTTTCTGACTTACTTCACTCTGTATGACAGTCTCTAGATCCATCAACTTCTCTACAAATGACCCAGTTTCATTCCTTTTTATGGCTGAGTAATATTCCATTTTATATATGTACCACATCTTTATCCATTCGTCTGTCTGTGGGCATTTAGGTTGCTTCCATTACCTGGCTATTGTAAATAGTGCTGCAATGAACATTGTGGTGAATGTGTCTCTGTGATTTATGGTTTTCTCTGGGTATATGCCCAGAAGTGGGATTGCTGGATCCTATGGTAATTCTCTTTTTAGTTTTTTAAAGGAACCTGCATACTGTTCTCCATCGTGACTGTATCAATTTACATTCCCACCAGTAGCGGAAGAGGGTTCCTTTTGTCCACACCCTCCCCAGAATTTGTTGTTTGTAGATTATCTGATGATGCCGATTCTAACAGGTGTGAGGTCTTACCTCATTGTAGTTTTGATTTGCATTTCTCTAATAATTAGTGATGTTGAGCAGCTTTTCATGTGCGTCTTGGCCATCTCTGTGTCTTCTTTGAAGAAACGTCTATTTAGATCTTCTGCCCATTTTTGTATTGGGTTGTTTGTTTTATTAATATTAAGCTGCATGAGCTGTTTATATATATTGGAGATTAAACCTTTGTCCATTGATTCGTTTGTGAAAGTTTTCGCCCATTCTGAGGGTTGCCTTTTTCCATTCCCATTTTTTTAACAAAGAAAGAAAGAAATCAAAAGAAGCAGAACACTAATGTGCGTGAAATATGCCTCTTGAAACAGTCGTTTTGAAATATGGACGTCTTTTGAATTTTTTGGTCGATATATGACCCCAGGATTTGTTTTCAGGGCAGGTGTCATTTATAGGCCTGTAATGATTTGGAATATCCACTGACCATTAGCGCTGGGATTAAAGCTGCTGTTGTGTGAAACGGCCACAAGGTGGCAGCAGTTCTCCCTTACCAAATCTGGTTACTAGGGCAGCAGAGCCTCAATGGAAGTCGCTTTCTAGATTGGAATGTAGAACGGAATGTGCCAAGAGAAAGCCCCTCAAGTTTGTCTCACTACTTCTTGTTCGTGTTTTTAATTTAATTTTTTATTTTTTATTACAGCAAGTTTGAGGACAACGTTTAGCTTGTTGTAGGTGTGCAAGAGGTGGTTCTTTTACACATATACATATGTCTGTTCTTCCTGGGATCCTTTTCCCATGTACGTTATGACAGAATGTTGAGTAGTCTTCTCTTGGTACTCCGTAGGTCTTTGGTGATTATATATGTCTACTGTGTTTGTATATGTCTGTTAACCCCAATATCATAATGAATTCAATCCTCACACCTTTCCTTTGGTGAACCATAAGTTTGTTTAATGAATCTGTGATTGCCCTTCTCCGTGGAAATATCTGCCCTGGTATCAATTTATAGGTAACACCTATAAGTGATATGATATGATATGTGTCTTTCACTTTCTGACTTACTCCAAGTCACGTGATTACCTCTAGACTCATCTACGGTGCTGCAAATGGCATTGTGTGCTTTTTTTCCTTGGCGAATATTCTGTCTTAGTGAGGTCCATTTTCTGCAATGTGATTCCCTGAGGGCTGAGGATTAGCTGACCTGGGCAGCCTGACCATGCCGGCAAGCCCTCCCCAGGTGTGCCTGGGTTGAGGTCAATATAAACAGCACTCCAGGCAGCAATAGCCGCTGCAGCTGTGCCTGACTCCATATTCTCTGCCCCGTCAGCAGTCTCGGGGCTGTGCTGGTGGGAGGGTGTGAGGGTCCACGGCTTTGTGGGTGGCCCGGTGTGAGTGGGGCTCTGCTGGACTTTCTGCAGGAGTTGCCAGGCTGCCACCTGTAAAGAAGAGGATGTGTCACCCATAACTTCCACTGGAGTATCTCTCCGGGCTGAGGTGAGTAAGGAAAAAAAGGAGTGGGGGCCGGGACAGGAGGGGTATCTCAGGCAGGGCAATGGAAAGCTTCCAGAAGAGCGCCCGTGGCCAGGACCATCCTGGCTGACCTGCAGGCACCAAGTTGGCCTGCGTGCTTGCGCTGGTGTGGCTCCACGGCCCTTCCTCTAGGCTTTCAAGCCCTTGTACATATTCAGGTGTTTCACCTGGGAAGGGTGGGAACAGTTCAGCAGCAGCTGGCCTGGGGCTCAGCTCACGTTTACTCACAAAGACCTCGGCACGGTCCCCCAGCTTTGCAATAAGGACGCTCATTGCGTGGGCGGGTGGGGCTGCTGGCTGTATGGGAGATGATTCCCCACCTCTGACCAATTTCAGAATTGTTTACCACTGGAGCAAGTGCCTTGGTAGTGTTTTCCTCTGTATAACTGTTAGGTTCAGTTTTTTTTTTTTCTTTTTTGGTTCAAGTTAGATTTTATTCCTCTTTTATGTTTTTATAGATATAAGCATGGAAATAATTCATTCTTATAAATACATCAGTGTGAATGGAAGAACTTTTTTTCTGTTTTATTTTTACATTTTATTTTTAAAAATTTTGAAATTTAATTTTATTTATTTTTTTATACACTAGGTTATTATTAGTTATCTATTTTATGCATAGACATGTATACAGGTCAATCCCAATCTCCCAACTCATCCCACCACCACCACCCCATGGCTTCCCCCACTTTGTGTCGATACGTTTGTTCTCTACCTCTGTGTCTCTATTTCTGCCCTGCAAACCAGTTCATCTGTAGCATTTTTCTAGGTTCCACATATAGGCATTAATATACAATATTTGTTTTTCTCTTTATGACTTACTTCACTCTGTATGACAGTCTCTAGATCCATCAACTTCTCTACAAATGACTCAGTTTCATTCCTTTTTATGGCTGAGTAATATTCCATTTTATATATGTAACACATCTTTATCCATTCGTCTGTCTGTGGGCATTTAGGTTGCTTCCATTACCTGGCTATTGTAAATAGTGCTGCAATGAACATTGTGGTGAATGTGTCTCTGTGATTTATGGTTTTCTCTGGGTATATGCCCAGAAGTGGGATTGCTGGATCCTATGGTAATTCTCTTTTTAGTTTTTTAAAGGAACCTCCATACTGTTCTCCATCGTGACTGTATCAATTTACATTCCCACCAGTAGCGGAAGAGGGTTCCTTTTGTCCACACCCTCCCCAGAATTTGTTGTTTGTAGATTATCTGATGATGCCGATTCTAACAGGTGTGAGGTCTTACCTCATTGTAGTTTTGATTTGCATTTCTCTAATAATTAGTGATGTTGAGCAGCTTTTCCTGTGCGTCTTGGCCATCTCTGTGTCTTCTTTGAAGAAACGTCTATTTAGATCTTCTGCCCATTTTTGTATTGGGTTGTTTGTTTTATTAATATTAAGCTGCATGAGCTGTTTATATATATTGGAGATTAAACCTTTGTCCATTGATTCGTTTGTGAAAGTTTTCGCCCATTCTGAGGGTTGCCTTTTTCCATTCCCATTTTTTTAACAAAGAAAGAAAGAAATCAAAAGAAGCAGAACACTAATGTGCGTGAAATATGCCTCTTGAAACAGTCGTTTTGAAATATGGACGTCTTTTGAATTTTTTGGTCGATATATGACCCCAGGATTTGTTTTCAGGGCAGGTGTCATTTATAGGCCTGTAATGATTTGGAATATCCACTGACCATTAGCGCTGGGATTAAAGCTGCTGTTGTTTGAAACGGCCACAAGGTGGCAGCAGTTCTCCCTTACCAAATCTGGTTACTAGGGCAGCAGAGCCTCAATGGAAGTCGCTTTCTAGATTGGAATGTAGAACGGAATGTGCCAGGAGAAAGCCCCTCAAGTTTGTCTCACTACTTCTTGTTCGTGTTTTTAATTTAATTTTTTATTTTTTATTACAGCAAGTTTGAGGACAACGTTTAGCTAGTTGTAGGTGTGCAAGAGGTGGTTCTTTTACACATATACATATGTCTGTTCTTCCTGGGATCCTTTTCCCATGTACGTTATGACAGAATGTTGAGTAGTCTTCTCTTGGTACTCCGTAGGTCTTTGGTGATTATATACGTCTACTGTGTTTGTATATGTCTGTTAACCCCAATATCGTAATGAATTCAATCCTCACACCTTTCCTTTGGTGAACCATAAGTTTGTTTAATGAATCTGTGATTGCCCTTCTCCGTGGAAATATCTGCCCTGGTATCAATTTATAGGTAACACCTATAAGTGATATGATATGATATGTGTCTTTCACTTTCTGACTTACTCCAAGTCACGTGATTACCTCGAGACTCATCTACGGTGCTGCAAATGGCATTGTGTCCTTTTTTTCCTTGGCGAATATTCTGTCTTAGCGAGGTCCATATTCTGCAATGTGATTCCCTGAGGGCTGAGGATTAGCTGACCTGGGCAGCCTGACCCTGCCGGCAAGCCCTCCCCAGGTGTGCCTGGGTTGAGGTCAATATAAACAGCACTCCAGGCAGCAATAGCCCCTGCAGCTGTGCCTGACTCCATATCCTCTGCCCCGTCAGCAGTCTCGGGGCTGTGCTGGTGGGAGGGTGTGAGGGTCCACGGCTTTGTGGGTGGCCCGGAGTG
This sequence comes from Mesoplodon bidens, assembly GCF_964165515.1. Lineage (NCBI taxonomy): Eukaryota > Metazoa > Chordata > Mammalia > Artiodactyla > Ziphiidae > Mesoplodon > Mesoplodon bidens. The sequence goes on along the minus strand of NW_027672604.1, from coordinate 70,130 downwards.
AGTGGGGCTCTGCTGGACTTTCGGCAGGAGTTGCCAGGCTGCCACCTGTAAAGAAGAGGATGTGTCACCCATAACTTCCACTGGAATATCTCTCCGGGCTGAGGTGAGGAAGGAAAAAAAGGAGTGGGGGCCGGGACAGGAGGGTTATCTCAGGCAGGGCAATAGAAAGCATCCAGAAGTGCGCCCGTGGCCAGTACCATCCTGGCTGACCTGCAGGCACCAAGTTGGCCTGCGTGCTGTCGCTGGTGTGGCTCCACGGCCCTTACTCTAGGCTTTCAAGCCCTTGTACATATTCAGGTGTTTCACCTGGGAAGGGTGGGAACAGTTCAGCAGCATCTGGCCTGTGGCTCAGCTCACGTTTACTCACAGAGGCCTCGGCACGGTCTCCCAGCTTTGCAATGAGGATGCTCCTTGCGTGGGCGGGCGGGGCTGCTGGCTGTATGGGAGATGATTCCTCACCTCTGACCAATTTCAGAATTGTTTACCACTGGAGCAAGTGCCTTGGTAGTGTTTTCCTCTGTATAACTGTTAGGTTCAGTTTTTTTTTTTCTTTTTTGGTTCAAGTTAGATTTTATTCCTCATTTATGTATTTATAGATATAAGCATGGAAATAATTCATTCGTATAAATACATCAGTGTGAATGGAAGAACTTTTTTTCTGTTTTATTTTTACATTTTATTTTTTAAAATTTTGAAATTTAATTTTAGTTATTTTTTTATACAGTAGGTTATTATTAGTTATCTATTTTATGCATAGACATGTATACAGGTCAATCCTAATCTCCCAACTCATCCCACCACCACCACCCCATGGCTTCCCCCACTTTGTGTCCATACGTTTGTTCTCTACCTCTGTGTCTCTATTTCTGCCCTGCAAACCAGTTCATCTCTACCATTTTTCTAGGTTCCACATATAGGCATTAATATACAATATTTGTTTTTCTCTTTCTGACTTACTTCACTCTGTATGACAGTCTCTAGATCCATCAACTTCTCTACAAATGACCCAGTTTCATTCCTTTTTATGGCTGAGTAATATTCCATTTTATATATGTACCACATCTTTATCCATTCGTCTGTCTGTGGGCGTTTAGGTTGCTTCCATTACCTGGTATTGTAAATAGTGCTGCAATGAACATTGTGGTGAATGTGTCTCTGTGATTTATGGTTTTCTCTGCGTATATGCCCAGAAGTGGGATTGCTGGATCCTATGGTAATTCTCTTTTTAGTTTTTTAAAGGAACCTCCATACTGTTCTCCATAGTGACTGTATCAATTTACATTCCCACCAATAGCGGAAGAGGGTTCCTTTTGTCCACACCCTCCCCAGAATTTGTTGTTTGTAGATTATCTGATGATGCCGATTCTAACAGGTGTGAGGTCTTACCTCATTGTAGTTTTGATTTGCATTTCTCTAATAATTAGTGATGTTGAGCAGCTTTTCATGTGCGTCTTGGCCATCTCTGTGTCTTCTTTGAAGAAACGTCTCTTTAGATCTTCTGCCCATTTTTGTATTGGGTTGTTTGTTTTATTAATATTAAGCTGCATGAGCTGTTTATATATATTGGAGATTAAACCTTTGTCCATTGATTCGTTTGTGAACGTTTTCGCCCATTCTGAGGGTTGCCTTTTTCCATTCCCGTTTTTTTTAACAAAGAAAGAAAGAAAGCAAAAGAAGCAGAAAACTAATGTGCGTGAAATATGCCTCTTGAAACTGTCGTTTTGAAATATGGACGTCTTTTGAATTTTTTGGTCGATATATGACCCCAGGATTTGTTTTCAGGGCAGGTGTCTTTTACAGGCCTGTAATGATTTGGAATATCCACTGACCATTAGCGCTGGGATTAAAGCTGCTGTTGTGTGAAACGGCCACAAGGTGGCAGCAGTTCTCCCTTAACAAATCTGGTTGCTAGGGCAGCAGAGCCTCAATGGAAGTCGTGTTCTAGATTGGAATGTAGAACGGAATGTGCCAGGAGAAAGCCCCTCAAGTTTGTCTCACTACTTCTTGTTCGTGTTTTTAATTTAATTTTTTATTTTTTATTACAGCAAGTTTGAGTACAACGTTTAGCTTGTTGTAGGTGTGCAAGAGGTGGTTCTTTTACACATATACATATGTCTGTTCTTCCTGGGATCCTTTTCCCATGTACGTTATGACAGAATGTTGAGTAGTCTTCTCTTGGTACTCCGTAGGTCTTTGGTGATTATATACGTCTACTGTGTTTGTATATGTCTGTTAACCCCAATATCGTAATGAATTCAATCCTCACACCTTTCCTTTGGTGAACCATAAGTTTGTTTAATGAATCTGTGATTGCCCTTCTCCGTGGAAATATCTGCCCTGGTATCAATTTATAGGTAACACCTATAAGTGATATGATATGATATGTGTCTTTCACTTTCTGACTTACTCCAAGTCACGTGATTACCTCGAGACTCATCTACGGTGCTGCAAATGGCATTGTGTCCTTTTTTTCCTTGGCGAATATTCTGTCTTAGCGAGGTCCATATTCTGCAATGTGATTCCCTGAGGGCTGAGGATTAGCTGACCTGGGCAGCCTGACCCTGCCGGCAAGCCCTCCCCAGGTGTGCCTGGGTTGAGGTCAATATAAACAGCACTCCAGGCAGCAATAGCCCCTGCAGCTGTGCCTGACTCCATATCCTCTGCCCCGTCAGCAGTCTCGGGGCTGTGCTGGTGGGAGGGTGTGAGGGTCCACGGCTTTGTGGGTGGCCCGGTGTGAGTGGGGCTCTGCTGGACTTTCTGCAGGAGTTGCCAGGCTGCCACCTGTAAAGAAGAGGATGTGTCACCCATAACTTCCACTGGAATATCTCTCCGGGCTGAGGTGAGGAAGGAAAAAAAGGAGTGGGTGCCGGGACAGGGGGGGTATCAGAGGCAGGGCAATAGAAAGCTTCCAGAAGAGCGCCCGTGGCCAGGACCATCCTGGCTGACCTGCAGGCACCAAGTTGGCCTGCGTGCTTTCGCTGGTGTGGCTCCATGGCCCTTCCTCTAGGCTTTCAAGCCCTTGTACATATTCAGGTGTTTCACCTGGGAAGGGTGGGAACAGTTCAGCAGCAGCTGGCCTGGGGCTCAGCTCAAGTTTACTCACAAAGGCCTCGGCACGGTCCCCCAGCTTTGCAATAAGGACACTACTTGCGTGGGCGGGAGGGGCTGCTGGCTGTATGGGAGATGATTCCCCACCTCTGACCAATTTCAGAATTGTTTACCACTGGAGCAATTGCCTTGTTAGTGTTTTCCTCTGTATAACTGTTAGGTTCAGTTTTTTTTTTTTCTTTTTTGGTTCAAGTTAGATTTTATTCCTCATTTATGTATTTATAGATATAAGCATGGAAATAATTCATTCCTATAAATACATCAGTGTGAATGGAAGAACTTTTTTTCTGTTTTATTTTTACATTTTATTTTTTAAAATTTTGAAATTTAATTTTAGTTATTTTTTTATACAGTAGGTTATTATTAGTTATCTATTTTATGCATAGACATGTATACAGGTCAATCCTAATCTCCCAAGTCATCCCACCACCACCACCCCATGGCTTCCCCCACTTTGTGTCCATACGTTTGTTCTCTACCTCTGTGTCTCTATTTCTGCCCTGCAAACCAGTTCATCTCTACCATTTTTCTAGGTTCCACATATAGGCATTAATATACAATATTTGTTTTTCTCTTTCTGGCTTACTTCACTCTGTATGACGGTCTCTAGATCCATCAACTTCTCTACAAATGACCCAGTTTCATTCCTTTTTATGGCTGAGTAATATTCCATTTTATATATGTACCACATCTTTATCCATTCGTCTGTCTGTGGGCATTTATGTTGCTTCCATAACCTGGCTATTGTAAATAGTGCTGCAATGAACATTGTGGTGAATGTGTCTCTGTGATTTATGGTTTTCTCTGGGTATATGCCCAGAAGTGGGATTGCTGGATCCTATGGTAATTCTCTTTTTAGTTTTTTAAAGGAACCTCCATACTGTTCTCCATAGTGACTGTATCAATTTACATTCCCACCAATAGCGGAAGAGGGTTCCTTTTGTCCACACCCTCCCCAGAATTTGTTCTTTGTAGATTATCTGATGATGCCGATTCTAACAGGTGTGAGGTCTTACCTCATTGTAGTTTTGATTTGCATTTCTCTAATAATTAGTGATGTTGAGCAGCTTTTCATGTGCGTCTTGGCCATCTCTGTGTCTTCTTTGAAGAAACGTCTCTTTAGATCTTCTGCCCATTTTTGTATTGGGTTGTTTGTTTTATTAATATTAAGCTGCATGCGCTGTTTATATATATTGGAGATTAAACCTTTGTCCATTGATTCATTTGTGAACGTTTTCGCCCATTCTGAGGGTTGCCTTTTTCCATTCCCGTTTTTTTTAACAAAGAAAGAAAGAAAGCAAAAGAAGCAGAACACTAATGTGCGTGAAATATGCCTCTTGAAACTGTCGTTTTGAAATATGGACGTCTTTTGAATTTTTTGGTCGATATAAGACCCCAGTATTTGTTTTCAGGGCAGGTGTCATTTACAGGCCTGTAATGATTTGGAATATCCACTGACCATTAGCGCTGGCATTAAACCTGCAGTTGTGTGAAACGGCCACAAGGTGGCAGCAGTTCTCCCTTACCAAATCTGGTTACTAGGGCAGCAGAGCCTCAATGGAAGTCGTGTTCTAGATTGGAATGTAGAACGGAATGTGCCAGGAGAAATCCCCTCAAGTTTGTCTCACTACTTCTTGTTCGTGTTTTTAATTTAATTTTTTATTTTTTATTACAGCAAGTTTGAGTACAACGTTTAGCTTGTTGTAGGTGTGCAAGAGGTGGTTCTTTTACACATATACATATGTCTGTTCTTCCTGGGATCCTTTTCCCATGTACGTTATGACAGAATGTTGAGTAGTCTTCTCTTGGTACTCCATAGGTCTTTGGTGATTATATACGTCTACTGTGTTTGTATATGTCTGTTAACCCCAATATCGTAATGAATTCAATCCTCACACCTTTCCTTTGGTGAACCATAAGTTTGTTTAATGAATCTGTGATTGCCCTTCTCCGTGGAAATATCTGCCCTGGTATCAATTTATAGGTAACACCTATAAGTGATATGATATGATATGTGTCTTTCACTTTCTGACTTACTCCAAGTCACGTGATTACCTCGAGACTCATCTACGGTGCTGCAAATGGCATTGTGTCCTTTTTCTCCTTGGCGAATATTCTGTCTTAGCGAGGTCCATTTTCTGCAATGTGATTCCCTGAGGGCTGAGGATTAGCTGACCTGGGCAGCCTGACCCTGCCGGCAAGCCCTCCCCAGGTGTGCCTGGGTTGAGGTCAATATAAACAGCACTACAGGCAGCAATAGCCCCTGCAGCTGTGCCTTACTCCATATTCTCTGCCCCGTCAGCAGTCTCGGGGCTGTGCTGGTGGGAGGGTGTGAGGGTCCACGGCTTTGTGGGTGGCCCGGAGTGAGTGGGGCTCTGCTGGACTTTCGGCAGGAGTTGCCAGGCTGCCACCTGTAAAGAAGAGGATGTGTCACCCATAACTTCCACTGGAATATCTCTCCGGGCTGAGGTGAGGAAGGAAAAAAAGGAGTGGGGGCCGGGACAGGAGGGTTATCTCAGGCAGGGCAATAGAAAGCATCCAGAAGTGCGCCCGTGGCCAGTACCATCCTGGCTGACCTGCAGGCACCAAGTTGGCCTGCGTGCTGTCGCTGGTGTGGCTCCACGGCCCTTACTCTAGGCTTTCAAGCCCTTGTACATATTCAGGTGTTTCACCTGGGAAGGGTGGGAACAGTTCAGCAGCATCTGGCCTGTGGCTCAGCTCACGTTTACTCACAGAGGCCTCGGCACGGTCTCCCAGCTTTGCAATGAGGATGCTCCTTGCGTGGGCGGGCGGGGCTGCTGGCTGTATGGGAGATGATTCCTCACCTCTGACCAATTTCAGAATTGTTTACCACTGGAGCAAGTGCCTTGGTAGTGTTTTCCTCTGTATAACTGTTAGGTTCAGTTTTTTTTTTTCTTTTTTGGTTCAAGTTAGATTTTATTCCTCATTTATGTATTTATAGATATAAGCATGGAAATAATTCATTCGTATAAATACATCAGTGTGAATGGAAGAACTTTTTTTCTGTTTTATTTTTACATTTTATTTTTTAAAATTTTGAAATTTAATTTTAGTTATTTTTTTATACAGTAGGTTTTATTAGTTATCTATTTTATGCATAGACATGTATACAGGTCAATCCTAATCTCCCAACTCATCCCACCACCACCACCCCATGGCTTCCCCCACTTTGTGTCCATACGTTTGTTCTCTACCTCTGTGTCTCTATTTCTGCCCTGCAAACCAGTTCATCTCTACCATTTTTCTAGGTTCCACATATAGGCATTAATATACAATATTTGTTTTTCTCTTTCTGACTTACTTCACTCTGTATGACAGTCTCTAGATCCATCAACTTCTCTACAAATGACCCAGTTTCATTCCTTTTTATGGCTGAGTAATATTCCATTTTATATATGTACCACATCTTTATCCATTCGTCTGTCTGTGGGCGTTTAGGTTGCTTCCATTACCTGGTATTGTAAATAGTGCTGCAATGAACATTGTGGTGAATGTGTCTCTGTGATTTATGGTTTTCTCTGCGTATATGCCCAGAAGTGGGATTGCTGGATCCTATGGTAATTCTCTTTTTAGTTTTTTAAAGGAACCTCCATACTGTTCTCCATAGTGACTGTATCAATTTACATTCCCACCAATAGCGGAAGAGGGTTCCTTTTGTCCACACCCTCCCCAGAATTTGTTGTTTGTAGATTATCTGATGATGCCGATTCTAACAGGTGTGAGGTCTTACCTCATTGTAGTTTTGATTTGCATTTCTCTAATAATTAGTGATGTTGAGCAGCTTTTCATGTGCGTCTTGGCCATCTCTGTGTCTTCTTTGAAGAAACGTCTCTTTAGATCTTCTGCCCATTTTTGTATTGGGTTGTTTGTTTTATTAATATTAAGCTGCATGAGCTGTTTATATATATTGGAGATTAAACCTTTGTCCATTGATTCGTTTGTGAACGTTTTCGCCCATTCTGAGGGTTGCCTTTTTCCATTCCCGTTTTTTTTAACAAAGAAAGAAAGAAAGCAAAAGAAGCAGAAAACTAATGTGCGTGAAATATGCCTCTTGAAACTGTCGTTTTGAAATATGGACGTCTTTTGAATTTTTTGGTCGATATATGACCCCAGGATTTGTTTTCAGGGCAGGTGTCTTTTACAGGCCTGTAATGATTTGGAATATCCACTGACCATTAGCGCTGGGATTAAAGCTGCTGTTGTGTGAAACGGCCACAAGGTGGCAGCAGTTCTCCCTTAACAAATCTGGTTGCTAGGGCAGCAGAGCCTCAATGGAAGTCGTGTTCTAGATTGGAATGTAGAACGGAATGTGCCAGGAGAAAGCCCCTCAAGTTTGTCTCACTACTTCTTGTTCGTGTTTTTAATTTAATTTTTTATTTTTTATTACAGCAAGTTTGAGTACAACGTTTAGCTTGTTGTAGGTGTGCAAGAGGTGGTTCTTTTACACATATACATATGTCTGTTCTTCCTGGGATCCTTTTCCCATGTACGTTATGACAGAATGTTGAGTAGTCTTCTCTTGGTACTCCGTAGGTCTTTGGTGATTATATACGTCTACTGTGTTTGTATATGTCTGTTAACCCCAATATCGTAATGAATTCAATCCTCACACCTTTCCTTTGGTGAACCATAAGTTTGTTTAATGAATCTGTGATTGCCCTTTTCCGTGGAAATATCTGCCCTGGTATCAATTTATAGGTAACACCTATAAGTGATATGATATGATATGTGTCTTTCACTTTCTGACTTACTCCAAGTCACGTGATTACCTCGAGACTCATCTACGGTGCTGCAAATGGCATTGTGTCCTTTTTTTCCTTGGCGAATATTCTGTCTTAGCGAGGTCCATATTCTGCAATGTGATTCCCTGAGGGCTGAGGATTAGCTGACCTGGGCAGCCTGACCCTGCCGGCAAGCCCTCCCCAGGTGTGCCTGGGTTGAGGTCAATATAAACAGCACTCCAGGCAGCAATAGCCCCTGCAGCTGTGCCTGACTCCATATCCTCTGCCCCGTCAGCAGTCTCGGGGCTGTGCTGGTGGGAGGGTGTGAGGGTCCACGGCTTTGTGGGTGGCCCGGTGTGAGTGGGGCTCTGCTGGACTTTCTGCAGGAGTTGCCAGGCTGCCACCTGTAAAGAAGAGGATGTGTCACCCATAACTTCCACTGGAATATCTCTCCGGGCTGAGGTGAGGAAGGAAAAAAAGGAGTGGGTGCCGGGACAGGGCGGGTATCAGAGGCAGGGCAATAGAAAGCTTCCAGAAGAGCGCCCGTGGCCAGGACCATCCTGGCTGACCTGCAGGCACCAAGTTGGCCTGCGTGCTTTCGCTGGTGTGGCTCCATGGCCCTTCCTCTAGGCTTTCAAGCCCTTGTACATATTCAGGTGTTTCACCTGGGAAGGGTGGGAACAGTTCAGCAGCAGCTGGCCTGGGGCTCAGCTCAAGTTTACTCACAAAGGCCTCGGCACGGTCCCCCAGCTTTGCAATAAGGACACTACTTGCGTGGGCGGGAGGGGCTGCTGGCTGTATGGGAGATGATTCCCCACCTCTGACCAATTTCAGAATTGTTTACCACTGGAGCAATTGCCTTGTTAGTGTTTTCCTCTGTATAACTGTTAGGTTCAGTTTTTTTTTTTTCTTTTTTGGTTCAAGTTAGATTTTATTCCTCATTTATGTATTTATAGATATAAGCATGGAAATAATTCATTCCTATAAATACATCAGTGTGAATGGAAGAACTTTTTTTCTGTTTTATTTTTACATTTTATTTTTTAAAATTTTGAAATTTAATTTTAGTTATTTTTTTATACAGTAGGTTATTATTAGTTATCTATTTTATGCATAGACATGTATACAGGTCAATCCTAATCTCCCAAGTCATCCCACCACCACCACCCCATGGCTTCCCCCACTTTGTGTCCATACGTTTGTTCTCTACCTCTGTGTCTCTATTTCTGCCCTGCAAACCAGTTCATCTCTACCATTTTTCTAGGTTCCACATATAGGCATTAATATACAATATTTGTTTTTCTCTTTCTGGCTTACTTCACTCTGTATGACGGTCTCTAGATCCATCAACTTCTCTACAAATGACCCAGTTTCATTCCTTTTTATGGCTGAGTAATATTCCATTTTATATATGTACCACATCTTTATCCATTCGTCTGTCTGTGGGCATTTATGTTGCTTCCATAACCTGGCTATTGTAAATAGTGCTGCAATGAACATTGTGGTGAATGTGTCTCTGTGATTTATGGTTTTCTCTGGGTATATGCCCAGAAGTGGGATTGCTGGATCCTATGGTAATTCTCTTTTTAGTTTTTTAAAGGAACCTCCATACTGTTCTCCATAGTGACTGTATCAATTTACATTCCCACCAATAGCGGAAGAGGGTTCCTTTTGTCCACACCCTCCCCAGAATTTGTTCTTTGTAGATTATCTGATGATGCCGATTCTAACAGGTGTGAGGTCTTACCTCATTGTAGTTTTGATTTGCATTTCTCTAATAATTAGTGATGTTGAGCAGCTTTTCATGTGCGTCTTGGCCATCTCTGTGTCTTCTTTGAAGAAACGTCTCTTTAGATCTTCTGCCCATTTTTGTATTGGGTTGTTTGTTTTATTAATATTAAGCTGCATGCGCTGTTTATATAGATTGGAGATTAAACCTTTGTCCATTGATTCATTTGTGAACGTTTTCGCCCATTCTGAGGGTTGCCTTTTTCCATTCCCGTTTTTTTTAACAAAGAAAGAAAGAAAGCAAAAGAAGCAGAACACTAAGGTGCGTGAAATATGCCTCTTGAAACTGTCGTTTTGAAATATGGACGTCTTTTGAATTTTTTGGTCGATATAAGACCCCAGTATTTGTTTTCAGGGCAGGTGTCATTTACAGGCCTGTAATGATTTGGAATATCCACTGACCATTAGCGCTGGCATTAAACCTGCAGTTGTGTGAAACGGCCACAAGGTGGCAGCAGTTCTCCCTTACCAAATCTGGTTACTAGGGCAGCAGAGCCTCAATGGAAGTCGTGTTCTAGATTGGAATGTAGAACGGAATGTGCCAGGAGAAATCCCCTCAAGTTTGTCTCACTACTTCTTGTTCGTGTTTTTAATTTAATTTTTTATTTTTTATTACAGCAAGTTTGAGTACAACGTTTAGCTTGTTGTAGGTGTGCAAGAGGTGGTTCTTTTACACATATACATATGTCTGTTCTTCCTGGGATCCTTTTCCCATGTACGTTATGACAGAATGTTGAGTAGTCTTCTCTTGGTACTCCATAGGTCTTTGGTGATTATATACGTCTACTGTGTTTGTATATGTCTGTTAACCCCAATATCGTAATGAATTCAATCCTCACACCTTTCCTTTGGTGAACCATAAGTTTGTTTAATGAATCTGTGATTGCCCTTCTCCGTGGAAATATCTGCCCTGGTATCAATTTATAGGTAACACCTATAAGTGATATGATATGATATGTGTCTTTCACTTTCTGACTTACTCCAAGTCACGTGATTACCTCGAGACTCATCTACGGTGCTGCAAATGGCATTGTGTCCTTTTTCTCCTTGGCGAATATTCTGTCTTAGCGAGGTCCATTTTCTGCAATGTGATTCCCTGAGGGCTGAGGATTAGCTGACCTGGGCAGCCAGACCCTGCCGGCAAGCCCTCCCCAGATGTGCCTGCGTTGAGGTCAATATAAACAGCACTCCAGGCAGCAATAGCCCCTGCAGCTGTGCCTTACTCCATATTCTCTGCCCCGTCAGCAGTCTCGGGGCTGTGCTGGTGGGAGGGTGTGAGGGTCCACGGCTTTGTGGGTGGCCCGGTGTGAGTGGGGCTCTGCTGGACTTTCGGCAGGAGTTGCCAGGCTGCCACCTGTAAAGAAGAGGATGTGTCACCCATAACTTCCACTGGAATATCTCTCCGGGCTGAGGTGAGGAAGGAAAAAAAGGAGTGGGGGCCGGGACAGGAGGGGTATCTCAGGCAGGGCAATGGAAAGCTTCCAGAAGAGCGCCCGTGGCCAGTACCATCCGGGATGACCTGCAGGCACCAAGTTGGCCTGCGTGCTGTCGCTGGTGTGGCTCCACGGCCCTTCCTCTAGGCTTTCAAGCCCTTGTACATATTCAGGTGTTTCACCTGGGAAGGGTGGGAACAGTTCAGCAGCAGCTGGTCTGGGGCTCAGCTCACGTTTACTCACAGAGGCCTCGGCACGGTCCCCCAGCTTTGCAATAAGGACGCTCCTTGCGTGGGCGGGTGGGGCTGCTGGCTGTATGGGAGATGATTCCCCACCTCTGACCAATTTCAGAATTGTTTACCATTGGAGCAAGTGCCTTGGTAGTGTTTTCCTCTGTATAACTGTTAGGTTCAGTTTTTTTTTTTTCTTTTTTGGTTCAAGTTAGATTTTATTCCTCTTTTATGTATTTATAGATATAAGCATGGAAATAATTCATTCTTATAAATACATCAGTGTGAATGGAAGAACTTTTTTCTGTTTTATTTTTACATTTTATTTTTAAAAATTTTGAAATTTAATTTTATTTATTTTTTTATACACTAGGTTATTATTAGTTATCTATTTTATGCATAGACATGTATACAGGTCAATCCCAATCTCCCAACTCATCCCACCACCACCACCCCATGGCTTCCCCCACTTTGTGTCCATGTCCATACGTTTGTTCACTACCTCTGTGTCTCTATTTCTGCCCTGCAAACCAGTTCATCTGTAGCATTTTTCTAGGTTCCACATATAGGCATTAATATACAATATTTGGTTATCTCTTTCTGACTTACTTCACTCTGTATGACAGTCTCTAGATCCATCAACTTCTCTACAAATGACTCAGTTTCATTCCTTTTTATGGCTGAGTAATATTCCATTTTATATATGTACCACATCTTTATCCATTCGTCTGTCTGTGGGCATTTAGGTTGCTTCCATTACCTGGCTATTGTAAATAGTGCTGCAATGAACATTGTGGTGAATGTGTCTCTGTGATTTATGGTTTTCTCTGGGTATATGCCCAGAAGTGGGATTGCTGGATCCTATGGTAATTCTCTTTTTAGTTTTTTAAAGGATCATCCATACTGTTCTCCATAGTGACTGTATCAATTTATATTCCCACCAATAGCGGAAGAGGGTTCCTTTTGTCCACACCCTCCCCAGAATTTGTTGTTTGTAGATTATCTGATGATGCCGATTCTAACAGGTGTGAGGTCTTACCTCATTGTAGTTTTGATTTGCATTTCTCTAATAATTAGTGATGTTGAGCAGCTTTTCATGTGCGTCTTGGCCATCTCTGTGTCTTCTTTGAAGAAACGTCTATTTAGATCTTCGGCCCTTTTTTGTATTGGGTTGTTTGTTGTATTAATATTAAGCTGCATGAGCTGTATATATATATTGGAGATTAAACCTTTGTCCATTGATTCGTTTGTGAACGTTTTCGCCCCTTCTGACGGTTACCTTTTTCCATTCCCGTTTTTTAACAAAGAAAGAAAGAAAGCAAAAGAATCAGAACACTAATGTGCGTGAAATATGCCTCTTGAAACTGTCGTTTTGAAATATGGACGTCTTTTGAATTTTTTGGTCGATATATGACCCCAGGATTTGTTTTCAGGGCAGGTGTCATTTACAGGCCTGTAATGATTTGGAATATCCACTGACCATTAGCGCTGGGATTAAAGCTGCTGTTGTGTGAAACGGCCACAAGGTGGCAGCAGTTCTCCTTACCAAATCTGGTTACTAGGGCAGCAGAGCCTCAATGGAATCGCGTTCTAGATTGGAATTTAGAACGGAATGGGCCAGGATAAAGCCCCTCAAGTTTGTCTCACTACTTCTTGTTCGTGTTTTTAATTTAATTTTTTATTTTTTATTACAGCAAGTTTGAGTACAACGTTTAGCTTGTTGTAGGTGTGCAAGAGGTGGTTCTTTTACACATATACATATGTCTGTTCTTCCTGGGATCCTTTTCCCATGTTCGTTATGACAGAATGTTGAGTAGTCTTCTCTTGGTACTCCGTAGGTCTTTGGTGAATATATACGTCTACTGTGTTTGTATATGTCTGTTAACCCCAATATCGTAATGAATTCAATCCTCACACCTTTCCTTTGGTGAACCATAAGTTTGTTTAATGAATCTGTGATTGCCCTTCTCCGTGGAAATATCTGCCCTGGTATCAATTTATAGGTAACACCTATAAGTGATATGATATGATATGTGTCTTTCACTTTCTGACTTACTCCAAGTCACGTGATTACCTCTAGACTCATCTACGGTGCTGCAAATGGCATTGTGTGCTTCTTTTCCTTGGCGAATATTCTGTCTTAGCGAGGTCCATTTTCTGCAATGTGATTCCCTGAGGGCTGAGGATTAGCTGACCTGGGCAGCCTGACCCTGCCGGCAAGCCCTCCCCAGGTGTGCCTGGGTTGAGGTCAATATAAACAGCACTCCAGGCAGCAATAGCCCCTGCAGCTGTGCCTGACTCCATATTCTCTGCCCCGTCAGCAGTCTCGGGGCTGTGCTGGTGGGAGGGTGTGAGGGTCCACGGCTTTGTGGGTGGCCCGGTGTGAGTGGGGCTCTGCTGGACTTTCTGCAGGAGTTGCCAGGCTGCCACCTCTAAAGAAGAGGATGTGTCACCCATAACTTCCACTGGAGTATCTCTCCGGGCTGAGGTGAGGAAGGAAAAAAAGGAGTGGGGGCCGGGACAGGAGGGGTATCTCAGGCAGGGCAATGGAAAGCTTCCAGAAGAGCGCCCGTGGCCAGGACCATCCTGGCTGACCTGCAGGCACCAAGTTGGCCTGCGTGCTTTCGCTGGTGTGGCTCCACGGCCCTTCCTCTAGGCTTTCAAGCCCTTGTACATATTCAGGTGTTTCACCTGGGAAGGGTGGGAACAGTTCAGCAGCAGCTGGCCTGGGGCTCAGCTCACGTTTACTAACAGAGGCCTCGGCACGGTCCCCCAGTTTTGCAATAAGGACGCTCCTTGCGTGGGCGGGTGGGGCTGCTGGCTGTACGGGAGATGATTCCCCACCTCTGACCAATTTCAGAATTGTTTACCACTGGAGCAAGTGCCTTGGTAGTGTTTTACTCTGTATAACTGTTTGGTTCAGTTTTTTTTTCTTTTTTGGTTCAAGTTAGATTTTATTCCTCTTTTATGTATTTATAGATATAAGCATGGAAATAATTCATTCTTATAAATACATCAGTGTGAATGGAAGAACATTTTTTCTGTTTTATTTTTACATTTTATTTTTAAAATTTTTGAAATTTAATTTTATTTATTTATTTTTTTTATACAGTAGGTTAGTATTAGTTATCTATTTTATGCATAGACATGTATACAGGTCAATCCCAATCTCCCAACTCATCCCACCACCACCACCCCATGGCTTCCCCCACTTTGTGTCCATACGTTTGTTCTCTACCTCTGTGTCTCTATTTCTGCCCTGCAAACCAGTTCATCTGTAGCATTTTTCTAGGTTCCACATACAGGCATTAATATACAATATTTGTTTTTCTCTTTCTGACTTACTTCACTCTGTATGACAGTCTCTAGATCCATCAACTTCTCTACAAATGACTCAGTTTCATTCCTTTTTATGGCTGAGTAATATTCCATTTTATATATGTACCACATCTTTATCCATTAGTCTGTCTGTGGGCATTTAGGTTGCTTCCATTACCTGGCTATTGTAAATAGTGCTGCAATGAACATTGTGGTGAATGTGTCTCTGATTTATGGTTTTCTCTGGGTATATGCCCAGAAGTGGCATTGCTGGATCCTATGGTAATTCTCTTTTTAGTTTTTTAAAGGAACCTCCATACTGTTCTCCATAGTGACTGTATCAATTTACATTCCCACCAATAGCGGAAGAGGGTTCCTTTTGTCCACACCCTCCCCAGAATTTGTTGTTTGTAGATTATCTGATGATGCCGATTCTAACAGGTGTGAGGTCTTACCTCATTGTAGTTTTGATTTGCATATCTCTAATAATTAGTGATGTTGAGCAGCTTTTCATGTGCGTCTTGGCCATCTCTGTGTCTTCTTTGAAGAAACGTCTATTTAGATCTTCTGCCCATTTTTGTATTGGGTTGTTTGTTTTATTAATATTAAGCTGCATGAGCTGTTTATATATATTGGAGATTAAACCTTTGTCCATTGATTCGTTTGTGAAAGTTTTCGCCCATTCTGAAGGTTACCTTTTTCCATTCCCGTTTTTTAACAAAGAAAGAAAGAAATCAAAAGAATCAGAACACTAATGTGCGTGAAATATGCCTCTTGAAACTGTCGTTTTGAAATATGGACGTCTTTTGAATTTTTTGGTCGATATATGACCCCAGGATTTGTTTTCAGGGCAGCTGTCATTTACAGGCCTGTAATGATTTGGAATATCCACTGACCATTAGCGCTGGGATTAAAGCTGCTGTTGTGTGAAACGGCCACAAGGTGGCAGCAGTTCTCCCTTACCAATTCTGGTTACTAGGGCAGCAGAGCCTCAATGGAAGTCGCGTTCTAGATTGGAATGTAGAACGGAATGTACCAGGAGAAAGCCCCTCAATTTTTTCTCACTAATTCTTGTTCGTGTTTTTAATTTAATTTTTTATTTTTTATTACAGCAAGTTTGAGTACAACGTTTAGCTTGTTGTAGGTGTGCAAGAGGTGGTTCTTTTACACATATACATATGTCTGTTCTTCCTGGGATCCTTTTCCCAAGTTCGTTATGACAGAATGTTGAGTAGTCTTCTCTTGGTACTCCGTAGGTCTTTGGTGATTATATACGTCTACTGTGTTTGTATATGTCTGTTAACCCCAATATCGTAATGAATTCAATCCTCACACCTTTCCTTTGGTGAAACATAAGTTTGTTTAATGAATCTGTGATTGCCCTTCTCCGTGGAAATATCTGCCCTGGTATCAATTTATAGGTAACACCTATAAGTGATATGATATGATATGTGTCTTTCACTTTCTGACTTACTCCAAGTCACGTGATTACATCTAGACTCATCTACGGTGCTGCAAATGGCATTGTGTGCTTTTTTTCCTTGGCTAATATTCTGTCTTAGCGAGGTCCATTTTCTGCAATGTGATTCCCTGAGACCTGAGGATTAGCTCACCTGCGCAGCCTGACCCTCCCGGCAAGCCCTCCCCAGGTGTGCCTGGGTTAAGGTCAATATAAACAGCACTCCAGGCAGCAATAGCCCCTGCAGCTGTGCCTGACTCCATATTCTCTGCCCCGTCAGCAGTCTCGGGGCTGTGCTGGTTGGAGGGTGTGAGGGTCCACGGCTTTGTGGGTGGCCCGGTGTGAGTGGGGCTCTGCTGGACTTTCTGCAGGAGTTGCCAGGCTGCCACCTGTAAAGAAGAGGATGTGTCACCCATAACTTCCACTGGAGTATCTCTCCGGGATGAGGTGAGGAAGGAAAAAAAGGAGTGGGGGCCGGGACAGGAGGGGTATCTCAGGCAGGGCAATGGAAAGCTTCCAGAAGAGCGCCCGTGGCCAGGACCATCCTGGCTGACCTGCAGGCACCAAGTTGGCCTGCGTGCTTTCGCTGGTGTGGCTCCACGGCCCTTCCTCTAGGCTTTCAAGCCCTTGTACATATTCAGGTGTTTCACCTGGGAAGGGTGGGAACAGTTCAGCAGCAGCTGGCCTGGGGCTCAGCTCACGTTTACTCACAGAGGCCTCGGCACGGTCCCCCAGCTTTGCAATAAGGACGCTCCTTGCGTGGGCGGGCGGGGCTGCTGGCTGTATGGGGATGATTCCCCACCTCTGACCAATTTCAAAATTGTTTACCACTGGAGCAAGTGCCTTGGTAGTGTTTTCATCTGTATAACTGTTAGGTTCAGTTTTTTTTTCTTTTGTGGTTCAAGTTAGATTTTATTCCTCTTTTATGTATTTATGGATATAAGCATGGAAATAATTCATTCTTATAAATACATCAGTGTGAATGGAAGAACATTTTTTCTGTTTTATTTTTACATTTTATTTTTAAATTTTTGAAATTTAATTTTATTCATTTTTTTTATACAGTAGGTTATTATTAGTTATCTATTTTATGCATAGACATGTATACAGGTCAATCCCAATCTCCCAACTCATCCCACCACCACCACCCCATGGCTTCCCCCACTTTGTGTCCATACGTTTGTTCTCTACCTCTGTGTCTCTATTTCTGCCCTGCAAACCAGTTCATCTGTAGCATTTTTCTAGGTTCCACATATAGGCATTAATATACAATATTTGTTTTTCTCTTTCTGACTTACTTCACTCTGTATGACAGTCTCTAGATCCATCAACTTCTCTACAAATGACCCAGTTTCATTCCTTTTTATGGCTGAGTAATATTCCATTTTATATATGTACCACATGTTTATCCATTCGTCTGTCTGTGGGCATTTAGGTTGCTTCCATTACCTGGCTATTGTAAATAGTGCTGCAATGAACATTGTGGTGAATGTGTCTCTGTGATTTATGGTTTTCTCTGGGTATATGCCCAGAAGTGGGATTGCTGGATCCTATGGTAATTCTCTTTTTAGTTTTTTAAAGGAACCTCCATACTGTTCTCCATAGTGACTGTATCATTTTACATTCCCACCAATAGCAGAAGAGGGTTCCTTTTGTCCACACCCTCCCCAGAATTTGTTGTTTGTAGATTATCTCATGATGCCGATTCTAACAGGTGTGAGGTCTTACCTCATTGTAGTTTTGATTTGCATTTCTCTAATAATTAGTGATGTTGAGCAGCTTTTCATGTGCGTCTTGGCCATCTCTGTGTCTTCTTTGAAGAAACGTCTATTTAGATCTTCTGCCCATTTTTGTATTGGGTTGTTTGTTGTATTAATATTAAGCTACATGAGCTGTTTATATATATTGGAGATTAAACCTTTGTCCATTGATTCGTTTGTGAACGTTTTCGCCCATTCTGAGGGTTGCCTTTTTCCATTCCCGTTTTTTTAACAAAGAAAGAAAGAAATCAAAAGAAGCAGAACACTAATGTGCGTGAAATATGCCTCTTTAAACTGTCGTTTTGAAATATGGACGTCTTTTGAATTTTTTGGTCGATATATGACCCCAGGCTTTGTTTTCAGGGCAGGTGTCATTTACAGGCCTGTAATGATTTGGAATATCCACTGACCATTAGCGCTGGGATTAAAACTGCTGTTGTGTGAAACGGCCACAAGGTGGCAGCAGTTCTCCCTTACCAAATCTGGTTACTAGGGCAGCAGAGCCTCAATGGAAGTCGCGTTCTAGATTGGAATTTAGAACGGAATGTGCCAGGAGAAAGCCCCTCAAGTTTGTCTCACTACTTCTTGTTCGTGTTTTTAATTTAATTTTTTATTTTTATTACAGCAAGTTTGAGTACAACGTTTAGCTTGTTGTAGGTGTGCAAGAGGTGGTTCTTTTACACATATACATATGTCTGTTCTTCCTGGGATCCTTTTCCCAAGTTCGTTATGACAGAATGTTGAGTAGTCTTCTCTTGGTACTCCGTAGGTCTTTGGTGATTATATACGTCTTCTGTGTTTGTATATGTCTGTTAACCCCAATATCATAATGAATTCAATCCTCACACCTTTCCTTTGGTGAACCATAAGTTTGTTTAATGAATCTGTGATTGCCCTTCTCCGTGGAAATATCTGCCCTGGTATCAATTTATAGGTAACACCTATAAGTGATATGATATGATATGTGTCTTTCACTTTCTGACTTACTCCAAGTCACGTGATTACATCTAGACTCATCTACGGTGCTGCAAATGGCATTGTGTGCTTTTTTTCCTTGGCGAATATTCTGTCTTAGCGAGGTCCATTTTCTGCAATATGATTCCCTGAGAGCTGAGGATGAGCTGACCTGCGCAGCCTGACCCTCCCGGCAAGCCCTCCCCAGGTGTGCCTGGGTTAAGGTCAATATAAACAGCACTCCAGGCAGCAATAGCCCCTGCAGCTGTGCCTGACTCCATATTCTCTGCCCCGTCAGCAGTCTCGGGGCTGTGCTGGTGGGAGGGTGTGCGGGTACACGGCTTTGTGGGTGGCCCGGTGTGAGTGGGGCTCTGCTGGACTATCTGCAGGAGTTGCCAGGCTGCCACCTGTAAAGAAGAGGATGTGTCACCCATAACTTCCACTGGAGTATCTCTCCGGGCTGAGGTGAGGAAGGAAAAAAAGGAGTGGGGGCCGGGACAGGAGGGGTATCTCAGGCAGGGCAATGGAAAGCTTCCAGAAGAGCGCCCGTGGCCAGGACCATCCTGGCTGACCTGCAGGCACAAAGTTGGCCTGCGTGCTTTCGCTGGTGTGGCTCCACGGCCCTTCCTCTAGGCTTTCAAGCCCTTGTACATATTCAGGTGTTTCACCTGGGAAGGGTGGGAACAGTTCAGCAGCAGCTGGCCTGGGGCTCAGCTCACGTTTACTCACAGAGGCCTCGGCACGGTCCCCCAGCTTTGCAATAAGGACGCTCCTTGCGTGGGCGGGTGGGGCTGCTGGCTGTATGGGAATGATTCCCCACCTCTGACCAATTTCAGAGTTGTTTACCACTGGAGCAAGTGCCTTGGTAGTGTTTTCCTCTGTATAACTGTTAGGTCCAGTTTTTTTTTTTCTTTTTTGGTTCAAGTTAGATTTTATTCCTCTTTTATGTATTTATAGATATAAGCATGGAAATAATTCATTCTTATAAATACATCAGTGTGAATGGAAGAACTTTTTTTCTGTTTTATTTTTACATTTTATTTTTAAAAATTTTGAAATTTAATTTTATTTATTTTTTTATACACTAGGTTATTATTAGTTATCTATTTTATGCATATACATGTATACAGGTCAATCCCAATCTCCCAACTCATCCCACCACCACCACCCCATGGCTTCCCCCACTTTGTGTCGATACGTTTGTTCTCTACCTCTGTGTCTCTATTTCTGCCCTGCAAACCAGTTCATCTGTAGCATTTTTCTAGGTTCCACATATAGGCATTAATATACAATATTTGTTTTTCTCTTTCTGACTTACTTCACTCTGTATGACAGTCTCTAGATCCATCAACTTCTCTACAAATGACTCAGTTTCATTCCTTTTTATGGCTGAGTAATATTCCATTTTATATATGTACCACATCTTTATCCATTCGTCTGTCTGTGGGCATTCAGGTTGCTTCCATTACCTGGCTATTGTAAATAGTGCTGCAATGAACATTGTGGTGAATGTGTCTTTGTGATTTATGGTTTTCTCTGGGTATATGCCCAGAAGTGGGATTGCTGGATCCTATGGTAATTCTCTTTTTAGTTTTTTAAAGGAACCTCCATACTGTTCTCCATAGTGACTGTATCAATTTACATTCCCACCAATAGCAGAAGAGGGTTCCTTTTGTCCACACCCTCCCCAGAATTTGTTGTTTGTAGATTATCTGATGATGCCGATTCTAACAGTTGTGAGGTCTTACCTCATTGTAGTTTTGATTTGCATTTCTCTAATAATTAGTGATGTTGAGCAGCTTTTCATGTGCGTCTTGGCCATCTCTGTGTCTTCTTTAAAGAAACGTCTATTTAGATCTTCTGCCCATTTTTGTATTGGGTTGTTTGTGGTATTAATATTAAGCTGCATGAGCTGTTTATATATATTGGAGATTAAACCTTTGTCCATTGATTCGTTTGTGAACGTTTTCGCCCCTTCTGAGGGTTACCTTTTTCCATTCCCGTTTTTTAACAAAGAAAGAAAGAAATCAAAAGAAGCAGAACACTAATGTGCGTGAAATATGCCTCTTGAAACTGTCGTTTTGAAATATGGACGTCTTTTGAACTTTTTTGGTCGATATATGACCCCAGGATTTGTTTTCAGGGCAGGTGTCATTTACAGGCCTGTAATGATTTGGAATATCCACTGACCATTAGCGCTGGGATTAAAGCTGCTGTTGTGTGAAACGGCCACAAGGTGGCAGCAGTTCTCCCTTACCAAATCTGGTTACTAGGGCAGCAGAGCCTCAATGGAAGTCGCGTTCTAGATTGGAATGTAGAACGGAATGTACCAGGAGAAAGCCCCTCAAGTTTTTCTCACTAATTCTTGTTCGTGTTTTTAATTTAATTTTTTATTTTTTATTACAGCAAGCTTGAGTACAACGTTTAGCTTGTTGTAGGTGTGCAAGAGGTGGTTCTTTTACACATATACATAAGTCTGTTTTTCCTGGGATCCTTTTCCCATGTTCGTTATGACAGAATGTTGAGTAGTCTTCTCTTGGTACTCCGTAGGTCTTTGGTGATTATATACGTCTACTGTGTTTGTATATGTCTGTTAAACCCAATATCATAATGAATTCAATCCTCACACCTTTCCTTTGGTGAACCATAAGTTTGTTTAATGAATCTGTGATTGCCCTTCTCCGTGGAAATATCTGCCCTGGTATCAATTTATAGGTAACACCTATAAGTGATATGATATGATATGTGTCTTTCACTTTCTGACTTACTCCAAGTCACGTGATTACCTCTAGATTCATCTACGGTGCTGCAAATGGCATTGTGTGCTTTTTTTCCTTGGCTAATATTCTGTCTTAGCGAGTTCCATTTTCTGCAATGTGATTCCCTGAGGGCTGAGGATTAGCTGACCTGGGCAGCCTGAGCCTGCCGGCAAGCCCTCCCCAGGTGTGCCTGTGTTGAGGTCAATATAAACAGCACTCCAGGCAGCAATAGCCCCTGCAGCTGTGCCTGACTCCATATTCTCTGCCCCGTCAGCAGTCTCGGGGCTGTGCTGGTGGGAGGGTGTGAGGGTCCACGGCTTTGTGGGTGGCCCGGTGTGAGTGGGGCTCTGCTGGACTTTCTGCAGGAGTTGCCAGGCTGCCACATGTAAAGAAGAGGATGTGTCACCCATAACTTCCACTGGAGTATCTCTCCGGGCTGAGGTGAGTAAGGAAAAAAAGGAGTGGGGGCCGGGACAGGAGTGGTATCTCAGGCAGGGCAATGGAAAGCTTCCAGAAGAGCGCCCGTGGCCAGAACCATCCTGGCTGACCTGCAGGCACCAAGGTGGCCTGCGTGCTTTCGCTGGTGTGGCTCCACGGCCCTTCCTCTAGGCATTCAAGCCCTTGTACATATTCAGGTGTTTCACCTGGGAAGGGTGGGAACAGTTCAGCAGCAGCTGGCCTGGGGCTCAGCTCACGTTTACTCACAGAGGCCTCGTCACGGTACCCCATCTTTGCAATAAGGATGCTCCTTGCGTGGGCGGGTGGGGCTGCTGGCTGTATGGGAGATGATTCCCCACCTCTGACCAATTTCAGAATTGTTTACCACTGGAGCAAGTGCCTTGGTAGTGTTTTCCTCTGTATAACTGTTAGGTTCAGTTTTCTTTTTTTTTTCTTTTTTGGTTCAAGTTAGATTTTATTCCTCTTTTATGTATTTATGGATATAAGCATGGAAATAATTCATTCTTATAAATACATCAGTGTGAATGGAAGAACATTTTTTCTGTTTTATTTTTACATTTTATTTTTAAAATTTTTGAAATTTAATATTCTTTATTTTTTTTATACAGTAGGTTATTATTAGTTATCTATTTTATGCATAGACATGTATACAGGTCAATCCCAATCTCCCAACTCATCCCACCACCACCACCCCATGGCTTCCCCCACTTTGTGTCCATACGTTTGTTCTCTACCTCTGTGTCTCTATTTCTGCCCTGCAAACCAGTTCATCTGTAGCATTTTTCTAGGTTCCACATATAGGCATTAATATACAATATTTGTTTTTCTCTTTCTGACTTACTTCACTCTGTATGACAGTCTCTAGATCCATCAACTTCTCTACAAATGACCCAGTTTCATTCCTTTTTATTGCTGAGTAATATTCCCTTTTATATATGTACCACATCTTTATCCATTCGTCTGTCTGTGGGCTTTTAGGTTGCTTCCATTACCTGGCTATTGTAAATAGTGCTGCAGTGAACATTGTGGTGAATGTGTCTCTGTGATTTATGGTTTTCTCTGGGTATATGCCCAGAAGTGGGATTGCTGGATCCTATGGTAATTCTCTTTTTAGTTTTTTAAAGGAACCTCCATACTGTTCTCCATAGTGACTGTATCAATTTACATTCCCACCAATAGAGGAAGAGGGTTCCTTTTGTCCACACCCTCCCCAGAATTTGTTGTTTGTAGATTATCTGATGATGCCGATTCTAACAGGTGTGAGGTCTTACCTCATTGTAGTTTTGATTTGCATTTCTCTAATAATTAGTGATGTTGAGCAGCTTTTCATGTGTGTCTTGGACATCTCTGTGTCTTCTTTGAAGAAACGTCTATTTAGATCTTCTGCCCAATTTTGTATTGGGTTGTTTGTTTTATTAATATTCAGCTGCATGAGCTGTTTATATATATTGGAGATTAAACCTTTGTCCATTGATTCGTTTGTGAAAGTTTTCGCCCATTCTGAGGGTTGCCTTTTTCCATTCCCGTTTTTTTAACAAAGAAAGAAAGAAATCAAAAGAAGCAGAACACTAATGTGCGTGAAATATGCCTCTTGAAACTGTCGTTTTGAAATATGGACGTCTTTTGAATTTTTTGGTCGATATATGACCCCAGGGTTTGTTTTCAGGGCAGGTGTCATTTACAGGCCTGTAATGATTTGGAATATCCACTGACCATTAGCGCTGGGATTAAAGCTGCTGTTGTGTGAAACAGCCACAAGGTGGCAGCAGTTCTCCCTTACCAAATCTGGTTACTAGGGCAGCAGAGCCTCAATGGAAGTCGCGTTCTAGATTGGAATTTAGAACGGAATGTGCCAGGAGAAAGGCCCTCAAGTTTGTCTCACTACTTCTTGTTCGTGTTTTTAATTTAATTTTTTATTTTTTATTACAGCAAGTTTGAGTACAACGTTTAGCTTGTTGTAGGTGTGCAAGAGGTGGTTCTTTTACACATATACATATGTCTGTTCTTCCTGGGATCCTTTTCCCATGTACGTTATGACAGAATGTTGAGTAGTCTTCTCTTGGTACTCCGTAGGTCTTTGGTGATTTTATATGTCTACTGTGTTTGTATATGTCTGTTAACCCCAATATCGTAATGAATTCAATCCTCACACCTTTCCTTTGGTGAACCATAAGTTTTTTTAATGAATCTGTGATTGCCCTTCTCCGTGGAAATATCTGCCCTGGTATCAATTTATAGGTAACACCTATAAGTGATATGATATGATATGTGTCTTTCACTTTCTGACTTACTCCAAGTCACGTGATTACTTCTAGACTCATCTACGGTGCTGCAAATGGCATTGTGTGCTTTTTTTCCTTGGCTAATATTCTGTCTTAGCGAGGTCCATTTTCTGCAATGTGATTCCCTGAGACCTGAGGATTAGCTCACCTGCGCAGCCTGACTCTCCCGGTAAGCCCTCCCCAGGTGTGCCTGGGTTAAGGTCAATATAAACAGCAATCCAGGCAGCAATAGCCCCTGCAGCTGTGCCTGACTCCATATTCTCTGCCCCGTCAGCAGTCTCGGGGCTGTGCTGGTTGGAGGGTGTGAGGGTCCACGGCTTTGTGGGTGGCCCGGTGTGAGTGGGGCTCTGCTGGACTTTCTGCAGGAGTTGCCAGGCTGCCACCTCTAAAGAAGAGGATGTGTCACCCATAACTTCCACTGGAGTATCTCTCCGGGCTGAGGTGAGGAAGGAAAAAAAGGAGTGGGGGCCGGGACAGGAGGGGTATCTCAGGCAGGGCAATGGAAAGCTTCCAGAAGAGCGCCCGTGGCCAGGACCATCCTGGCTGACCTGCAGGCACCAAGTTGGCCTGCGTGCTTTCGCTGGTGTGGCTCCACGGCCCTTCCTCTAGGCTTTCAAGCCCTTGTACATATTCAGGTGTTCCACCTGGGAAGGGTGGGAACAGTTCAGCAGCAGCTGGCCTGGGGCTCAGCTCACGTTTACTCACAGAGGCCTCGGCACGGTCCCCCAGCTTTGCAATAAGGACGCTCCTTGCGTGGGCGGGCGGGGCTGCTGGCTCTATGGGAGATGATTCCCCACCTCTGACCAATTTCAAAATTGTTTACCACTGGAGCAAGTGCCTTGGTAGTGTTTTCCTCTGTATAACTGTTAGGTTCAGTTTTTTTTTTCTTTTGTGGTTCAAGTTAGATTTTATTCCTCTTTTATGTATTTATGGATATAAGCATGGAAATAATTCATTCTTATAAATACATCAGTGTGAATGGAAGAACATTTTTTCTGTTTTATTTTTACATTTTATTTTTAAATTTTTGAAATTTAATTTTCTTTATTTTTTTTATACAGTAGTTTATTATTAGTTATCTATTTTATGCATAGACATGTATACAGGTCAATCCCAGTCTCCAAACTCATCCCACCACCACCACCCCATGGCTTCCCCCACTTTGTGTCCATACGTTTGTTCTCTACCTCTGTGTCTCTATTTCTGCCCTGCAAACCAGTTCATCTGTAGCATTTTTCTAGGTTCCACATATAGGCATTAATATACAATATTTGTTTTTCTCTTTCTGACTTACTTCACTCTGTATGACAGTCTCTAGATCCATCAACTTCTCTACAAATGACCCAGTTTCATTCCTTTTTATGGCTGAGAAATATTCCATTTTATATATGTACCACATGTTTATCCATTCGTCTGTCTGTGGGCATTTAGGTTGCTTCCATTACCTGGCTATTGTAAATAGTGCTGCAATGAACATTGTGGTGAATGTGTCTCTGTGATTTATGGTTTTCTCTGGGTATATGCCCAGAAGTGGGATTGCTGGATCCTATGGTAATTCTCTTTTTAGTTTTTTAAAGGAACCTCCATACTGTTCTCCATAGTGACTGTATCATTTTACATTCCCACCAATAGCAGAAGAGGGTTCCTTTTGTCCACACCCTCCCCAGAATTTGTTGTTTGTAGATTATCTGATGATGCCGATTCTAACAGGTGTGAGGTCTTACCTCATTGTAGTTTTGATTTGCATTTCTCTAATAATTAGTGATGTTGAGCAGCTTTTCATGTGCGTCGTGGCCATCTCTGTGTCTTCTTTGAAGAAACGTCTATTTAGATCTTCTGCCCATTTTTGTATTGGGTTGTTTGTTGTATTAATATTAAGCTGCATGAGCTGTTTATATATATTGGAGATTAAACCTTTGTCCATTGATTCGTTTGTGAAAGTTTTCGCCCATTCTGAGGGTTGCCTTTTTCCATTCCCATTTTTTTAACAAAGAAAGAAAGAAATCAAAAGAAGCAGAACACTAATGTGCGTGAAATATGCCTCTTGAAACTGTCGTTTTGAAATATGGACGTCTTTTGAATTTTTTGGTCGATATATGACCCCAGGATTTGTTTTCAGGGCAGGTGTCATTTACAGGCCTGTAATGATTTGGAATATCCACTGACCATTAGCGCTGGGATTAAAACTGCTGTTGTGTGAAATGGCCACAAGGTGGCAGCAGTTCTCCCTTACCAAATCTGGTTACTAGGGCAGCAGAGCCTCAATGGAAGTCGCGTTCTAGATTGGAATTTAGAACGGAATGTGCCAGGAGAAAGCCCCTCAAGTTTGTCTCACTACTTCTTGTTCGTGTTTTTAATTTAATTTTTTATTTTTATTACAGCAAGTTTGAGTACAACGTTTAGCTTGTTGTAGGTGTGCAAGAGGTGGTTCTTTTACACATATACATATGTCTGTTCTTCCTGGGATCCTTTTCCCAAGTTCGTTATGACAGAATGTTGAGTAGTCTTCTCTTGGTACTCCGTAGGTCTTTGGTGATTATATACGTCTACTGTGTTTGTATATGTCTGTTAACCCCAATATCATAATGAATTCAATCCTCACACCTTTCCTTTGGTGAACCATAAGTTTGTTTAATGAATCTGTGATTGCCCTTCTCCGTGGAAATATCTGCCCTGGTATCAATTTATAGGTAACACCTATAAGTGATATGATATGATATGTGTCTTTCACTTTCTGACTTACTCCAAGTCACGTGATTACCTCTAGACTCATCTACGGTGCTGCAAATGGCATTGTGTGCTTTTTTTCCTTGGCGAATATTCTGTCTTAGCGAGGTCCATTTTCTGCAATATGATTCCCTGAGAGCAGAGGATTAGCTGACCTGCGCAGCCTGACCCTCCCGGCAAGCCCTCCCCAGGTGTGCCTGGGTTAAGGTCAATATAAACAGCACTCCAGGCAGCAATAGCCCCTGCAGCTGTGCCTGACTCCATATTCTCTGCCCCGTCAGCAGTCTCGGGGCTGTGCTGGTGGGAGGGTGTGAGGGTACACGGCTTTGTGGGTGGCCCGGTGTGAGTGGGGCTCTGCTGGACTTTCTGCAGGAGTTGCCAGGCTGCCACCTGTAAAGAAGAGGATGTGTCACCCATAACTTCCACTGGAGTATCTCTCCGGGCTGAGGAGAGGAAGGAAAAAAAGTAGTGGGGGCCGGGACAGGAGGGGTATCTCAGGCAGGGCAATGGAAAGCTTCCAGAAGAGCGCCCGTGGCCAGGACCATCCTGGCTGACCTGCAGGCACCAAGTTGGCCTGCGTGCTTTCGCTGGTGTGGCTCCACGGCCCTTCCTCTAGGCTTTCAAGCCCTTGTACATATTCAGGTGTTTCACCTGGGAAGGGTGGGAACAGTTCAGCAGCAGCTGGCCTGGGGCTCAGCTCACGTTTACTCACAGAGGCCTCGGCACGGTCCCCCAGCTTTGCAATAAGGACGCTCCTTGCGTGGGCGGGTGGGGCTGCTGGCTGTATGGGAATGATTCCCCACCTCTGACCAATTTCAGAGTTGTTTACCACTGGAGCAAGTGCCTTGGTAGTGTTTTCCTCTGTATAACTGTTAGGTCCAGTTTTTTTTTTTCTTTTATGGTTCAAGTTAGATTTTATTCCTCTTTTATGTATTTATGGATATAAGAATGGAAATAATTCATTCTTATAAATACATCAGTGTGAATGGAAGAACTTTTTTTCTGTTTTATTTTTACATTTTATTTTTAAAATTTTTGAAATTTAATTTTATTTATTTATTTTTATACAGTAGGTTGTTATTAGTTATCAATTTTATGCATAGACATGTATACAGGTCAATCCCAATCTCCCAACTCATCCCACCACCACCACCCCATGGCTTCCCCCACTTTGTGTCCATAAGTTTGTTCTCTACCTCTGTGTCTCTATTTCTGCCCTGCAAACCAGTTCATCTGTAGCATTTTTCTAGGTTCCACATATAGGCATTAATATACAATATTTGTTTTTCTCTTTCTGACTTACTTCACTCTGTATGACAGTCTCTAGATCCATCAACTTCTCTACAAATGACCCAGTTTCATTCCTTTTTATGGCTGAGTAATATTCCATTTTATATATGTACCACATCTTTATCCATTCGTCTGTCTGTGGGCATTTAGGTTGCTTCCATTACCTGGCTATTGTAAATAGTGCTGCAATGAACATTGTGGTGAATGTGTCTCTGTGATTTATGGTTTTCTCTGGTTATATGCCCAGAAGTGGGATTGCTGGATCCTATGGTAATTCTCTTTTTAGTTTTTTAAAGGAACCTCCATACTGTTCTCCATAGTGACTGTATCATTTTACATTCCCACCAATAGCAGAAGAGGGTTCCTTTTGTCCACACCCTCCCCAGAATTTGTTGTTTGTAGATTATCTGATGATGCCGATTCTAACAGGTGTGAGGTCTTACCTCATTGTAGTTTTGATTTGCATTTCTCTAATAATTAGTGATGTTGAGCAGCTTTTCATGTGCGTCTTGGCCATCTCTGTGTCTTCTTTGAAGAAACGTCTATTTAGATCTTCTGCCCATTTTTGTATTGGGTTGTTTGTTTTACTAATATTAAGCTGCATGAGCTGTTTATATATATTGGAGATTAAACCTTTGTCCATTGATTCGTTTGTGAAAGTTTTCGCCCATTCTGAGGGTTGCCTTTTTCCTTTCCCGTTTTTTTAACAAAGAAAGAAAGAAATCAAAAGAAGCAGAACACTAATGTGCGTGAAATATGCCTCTTTAAACTGTCGTTTTGAAATATGGACGTCTTTTGAATTTTTTGGTCGATATATGACCCCAGGATTTGTTTTCAGGGCAGGTGTCATTTACAGGCCTGTAATGATTTGGAATATCCACTGACCATTAGCGCTGGGATTAAAACTGCTGTTGTGTGAAACGGCCACAAGGTGGAAGCAGTTCTCCCTTACCAAAACTGGTTACTAGGGCAGCAGAGCCTCAATGGAAGTCGCGTTCTAGATTGGAATTTAGAACGGAATGTGCCAGGAGAAAGCCCCTCAAGTTTGTCTCACTACTTCTTGTTCGTGTTTTTAATTTAATTTTTTATTTTTATTACAGCAAGTTTGAGTACAACGTTTAGCTTGTTGTAGGTGTGCAAGAGGTGGTTCTTTTACACATATACATATGTCTGTTCTTCCTGGGATCCTTTTCCCAAGTTCGTTATGACAGAATGTTGAGTAGTCTTCTCTTGGGACTCCGTAGGTCTTTGGTGATTATATACGTCTACTGTGTTTGTATATGTCTGTTAACCCCCATATCATAATGAATTCAATCCTCACACCTTTCCTTTGGTGAAC
Organism: Mesoplodon bidens; assembly: GCF_964165515.1. NCBI lineage: Eukaryota > Metazoa > Chordata > Mammalia > Artiodactyla > Ziphiidae > Mesoplodon > Mesoplodon bidens. The sequence goes on along the minus strand of NW_027672604.1, from coordinate 40,482 downwards.
CATAAGTTTGTTTAATAAATCTGTGATTGCCCTTCTCCGGGGAAATATCTGCCCTGGTATCAATTTATAGGTAACACCTATAAGTGATATGATATGATATGTGTCTTTCACTTTCTGACTTACTCCAAGTCACGTGATTACCTCTAGACTCATCTACGGTGCTGCAAATGGCATTGTGTGCTTTTTTTCCTTGGCGAATATTCTGTCTTAGCGAGGTCCATTTTCTGCAATATGATTCCCTGAGAGCTGAGGATTAGCTGACCTGCGCAGCCTGACCCTCCCGGCAAGCCCTCCCCAGGTGTGCCTGGGTTAAGGTCAATATAAACAGCACTCCAGGCAGCAATAGCCCCTGCAGCTGTGCCTGACTCCATATTCTCTGCCCCGTCAGCAGTCTCGGGGCTGTGCTGGTGGGAGGGTGTGAGGGTCCACGGCTTTGTGGGTGGCCCGGTGTGAGTGGGGCTCTGCTGGACTTTCTGCAGGAGTTGCCAGGCTGCCACCTGTAAAGAAGAGGATGTGTCACCCATAACTTCCACTGGAGTATCTCTCCGGGCTGAGGTGAGGAAGGAAAAAATGGAGTGGGGGCCGGGACAGGAGGGGTATCTCAGGCAGGGCAATGGAAAGCTTCCAGAAGAGCGCCCGTGGCCAGGACCATCCTGGCTGACCTGCAGGCACCAAGTTGGCCTGCGTGCTTTCGCTGGTGTGGCTCCACGGCCCTTCCTCTAGGCTTTCAAGCCCTTGTACATATTCAGGTGTTTCACCTGGGAAGGGTGGGAACAGTTCAGCAGCAGCTGGCCTGGGGCTCAGCTCACGTTTACTCACAGAGGCCTCGGCACGGTCCCCCAGCTTTGCAATAAGGACGCTCCTTGAGTAGGCGGGTGGGGCTGCTGGCTGTATGGGGATGATTCCCCACCTCTGACCAATTTCAGAGTTGTTTACACTGGAGCAAGTGCCTTGGTAGTGTTTTCCTCTGTATAACTGTTAGGTCCAGTTTTTTTTTTCTTTTTTGGTTCAAGTTAGATTTTATTCCTCTTTTATGTATTTATAGATATAAGCATGGAAATAATTCATTCTTATAAATACATCAGTGTGAATGGAAGAACTTTTTTTCTGTTTTATTTATACATTTTTTAAAAATTTTGAAATTTAGTTTTATTTATTTTTTTATACACTAGGTTATTATTAGTTATCTATTTTATGCATAGACATGTATACAGGTCAATCCCAATCTCCCAACTCATCCCACCACCACCACCCCATTGCTTCCCTCACTTTGTGTCCATACGTTTGTTCTCTACCTCTGTGTCTCTATTTCTGCCCTGCAAACCAGTTCATCTGTAGCATTTTTCTAGGTTCCACATATAGGCATTAATATACAATATTTGATTTTCTCTTTCTGACTTACTTCACTCTGTATGACAGTCTCTAGATCCATCAACTTCTCTACAAATGACTCAGTTTCATTCCTTTTTATGGCTGAGTAATATTCCATTTTATATATGTACCACATCTTTATCCATTCGTCTGTCTGTGGGCATTTAGGTTGCTTCCATTACCTGGCTATTGTAAATAGTGCTGCAATGAACATTGTGGTGAATGTGTCTTTGTGATTTATGGTTTTCTCTGGGTATATGCCCAGAAGTGGGATTGCTGGATCCTATGGTAATTCTCTTTTTAGTTTTTTAAAGGAACCTCCATACTGTTCTCCATAGTGACTGTATCAATTTACATTCCCACCAATAGCAGAAGAGGGTTCCTTTTGTCCACACCCTCCCCAGAATTTGTTGTTTGTAGATTATCTGATGATGCCGATTCTAACAGGTGTGAGGTCTTACCTCATTGTAGTTTTGATTTGCATTTCTCTAATAATTAGTGATGTTGAGCAGCTTTTCATGTGCGTCTTGGCCGTCTCTGTGTCTTCTTTGAAGAAATGTCTATTTAGATCTTCTGCCCATTTTTGTATTGGGTTGTTTGTTTTATTAATATTAAGCTGCATGAGCTGTTTATATATATTGGAGATTAAACCTTTGTCCATTGATTCGTTTGTGAAAGCTTTCGCCCATTCTGAGGGTTGCCTTTTTCCATTCCCGTTTTTTTAACAAAGAAAGAAAGAAATCAAAAGAATCAGAACACTAATGTGCGTGAAATATGCCTCTTGAAACTGTCGTTTTGAAATATGGACGTCTTTTGAATTTTTTGGTCGATATATGACCCCAGGATTTGTTTTCAGGGCAGGTGTCATTTACAGGCCTGTAATGATTTGGAATATCCACTGACCATTAGCGCTGGGATTAAAGCTGCTGTTGTGTGAAACGGCCACAAGGTGGCAGCAGTTCTCCCTTACCAAATCTGGTTACTAGGGCAGCAGAGCCTCAATGGAAGTCGCGTTCTAGATTGGAATGTAGAACGGAATGTACCAGGAGAAAGCCCCTCAAGTTTTTCTCACTAATTCTTGTTCGTGTTTTTAATTTAATTTTTTATTTTTTATTACAGCAAGTTTGAGTACAACGTTTAGCTTGTTGTAGGTGTGCAAGAGGTGGTTCTTTTACACATATACATAAGTCTGTTCTTCCTGGGATCCTTTTCCCATGTTCGTTATGACAGAATGTTGAGTAGTCTTCTCTTGGTACTCCGTAGGTCTTTGGTGATTATATACGTCTACTGTGTTTGTATATGTCTGTTAAACCCAATATCATAATGAATTCAATCCTCACACCTTTCCTTTGGTGAACCATAAGTTTGTTTAATGAATCTGTGATTGCCCTTCTCCGTGGAAATATCTGCCCTGGTATCAATTTATAGGTAACACCTATAAGTGATATGGTATGATATGTGTCTTTCATTTTCTGACTTACTCCAAGTCACGTGATTACCTCTAGATTCATCTACGGTGCTGCAAATTGCATTGTGTGCTTTATTTCCTTGGCTAATATTCTGTCTTAGCGAGTTCCATTTTCTGCAATGTGATTCCCTGAGGGCTGAGGATTAGCTGACCTGGGCAGCCTGAGCCTGCCGGCAAGCCCTCCCCAGGTGTGCCTGGGTTGAGGTCAATATAAACAGCACTCCAGGCAGCAATAGCCCCTGCAGCTGTGCCTGACTCCATATTCTCTGCCCCGTCAGGAGTCTCGGGGCTGTGCTGGTGGGAGGGTGTGAGGGTCCATGGCTTTGTGGGTGGCCCGGTGTGAGTGGGGCTCTGCTGGACTTTCTGCAGGAGTTGCCAGGCTGCCACCTGTAAAGAAGAGGATGTGTCACCCATAACTTCCACTGGAGTATCTCTCCGGGCTGAGGTGAGTAAGGAAAAAAAGGAGTGGGGGCCGGGACAGGAGTGGTATCTCAGGCAGGGCAATGGAAAGCTTCCAGAAGAGCACCCGTGGCCAGAACCATCCTGGCTGACCTGCAGGCACCAAGGTGGCCTGCGTGCTTTCGCTGGTGTGGCTCCATGGCCCTTCCTCTAGGCATTCAAGCCCTTGTACCTATTCAGGTGTTTCACCTGGGAAGGGTGGGAACAGTTCAGCAGCAGCTGGCCTGGGGCTCAGCTCACGTTTACTCACAGAGGCCTCGGCACGGTACCCCAGCTTTGCAATAAGGATGCTCCTTGCGTGGGCGGGTGGGGCTGCTGGCTGTATGGGAGATGATTCCCCACCTCTGACCAATTTCAGAATTGTTTACCACAGGAGCAAGTGCCTTGGTAGTGTTTTCCTCTGTATAACTGTTAGGTTCAGTTTTCTTTTTTTTTTCTTTTTTGGTTCAAGTTAGATTTTATTCCTCTTTTATGTATTTATGGATATAAGCATGGAAATAATTCATTCTTATAAATACATCAGTGTGAATGGAAGAACATTTTTCCTGTTTTATTTTTACATTTTATTTTTAAAATTTTTGAAATTTAATTTTATTTATTTTTTTTATACAGTAGGTTAGTATTAGTTATCTATTTTATGCATAGACATGTATACAGGTCAATCCCAATCTCCCAACTCATCCCACCACCACCACCCCTTGGCTTCCCCCACTTTGTGTCGATACGTTTGTTCTCTACCTCTGTGTCTCTATTTCTGCGCTGCAAACCAGTTCATCTGTAGCATTTTTCTAGGTTCCGCATATAGGCATTAATATACAATATTTGTTTTTCTCTTTCTGACTTACTTCACTCTGTATGACAGTCTCTAGATCCATCAACTTCTCTACAAATGACTCAGTTTCATTCCTTTTTATGGCTGAGTAATATTCCATTTTATATATGTACCACATGTTTATCCATTCGTCTGTCTGTGGGCATTTAGGTTGCTTCCATTACCTGGCTATTGTAAATAGTGCTGCAATGAACATTGTGGTGAATGTGTCTTTGTGATTTATGGTTTTCTCTGGGTATATGCCCAGAAGTGGGATTGCTGGATCCTATGGTAATTCTCTTTTTAGTTTTTAAAGGAACCTCCATACTGTTCTCCATAGTGACTGTATCAATTTACATTCCCACCAATAGCAGAAGAGGGTTCCTTTTGTCCACACCCTCCCCAGAATTTGTTGTTTGTAGATTATCTGATGATGCCGATTCTAACAGTTGTGAGGTCTTACCTCATTGTAGTTTTGATTTGCATTTCTCTAATAATTAGAGAGGTTGAGCAGCTTTTCATGTGCGTTTGGCCATCTCTGTGTCTTCTTTAAAGAAACGTCTATTTAGATCTTCTGCCCATTTTTGTATTGGGTTGTTTGTTGTATTAATATTAAGCAGCATGTGCTGTATATATATATATTGCTGATTAAACCTTTGTCCATTGATTCGTTTGTGAACGTTTTCACCCCTTTTGAGGGATACCATTTTCCATTCCCGTTTTTTTAAAAATAAAGAAAGAAAGCAAAAGAATCAGAACACTAATGTGCGTGAAATATGCCTCTTGAAACTGTCATTTTGAAATATGGACGTCCTTTGAATTTTTTGGTCGATATATGACCACAGGATTTGTTTTCAGGGCAGGTGTCATTTACAGGCCTGTAATGATTTGGAATATCCTCTGACCATTAGCGCTGGGATTAAAGCTGCTGTTGTGTGAAACGGCCACAAGGTGGCAGCAGTTCTCCCTTACCAAATCTGGTTACTAGGGCAGCAGAGCCTCAATGGAAGTCGCGTTCTAGATTGGAATGTAGAACGGAATGTACCAGGAGAAAGCCCCTCAAGTTTTTCTCACTAATTCTTGTTCGTGTTTTTAATTTAATTTTTTATTTTTTATTACAGCAAGTTTGAGTACAACGTTTAGCTTGTTGTAGGTGTGCAAGAGGTGGTTCTTTTACACATATACATATGTCTGTTCTTCCTGGGATCCTTTTCCCATGTACGTTATGACAGAATGTTGAGTAGTCTTCTCTTGGTACTCCGTAGGTCTTTGGTGATTATATGTGTCTACTGTGTTTGTATATGTCTGTTAACCCCAATATCGTAATGAATTCAATCCTCACACCTTTCCTTTGGTGAACCATAAGTTTGTTTAATGAATCTGTGATTGCCCTTCTCCGTGGAAATATCTGCCCTGGTATCAATTTATAGGTAACACCTCTAAGTGATATGATATGATATGTGTCTTTCACTTTCTGACTTACTCCAAGTCACGTGATTACCTCTAGACTCATCTACGGTGCTGCAAATGGCATTGTGTGCTTCTTTTCCTTGGCGAATATTCTGTCTTAGCGAGGTCCATTTTCTGCAATGTGATTCCCTGAGGGCTGAGGATTAGCTGACCTGGGCAGCCTGACCCTGCCGGCAAGCCCTCCCCAGGTGTGCCTGGGTTGAGGTCAATATAAACAGCACTCCAGGCAGCAATAGCCCCTGCAGCTGTGCCTGACTCCATATTCTCTGCCCCGTCAGCAGTCTCGGGGCTGTGCTGATGGGAGGGTGTGAGGGTCCACGGCTTTGTGGGTGGCCCGGTGTGAGTGGGGCTCTGCTGGACTTTCTGCAGGAGTTGCCAGGCTGCCACCTCTAAAGAAGAGGATGTGTCACCCATAACTTCCACTGGAGTATCTCTCCGGGCTGAGGTGAGGGAGGAAAAAAAGGAGTGGGGGCCGGGACAGGAGGGGTATCTCAGGCAGGGCAATGGAAAGCTTCCAGAAGAGCGCCCGTGGCCAGAACCATCCTGGCTGACCTGCAGGCACCAAGTTGGCCTGCGTGCTTTCGCTGGTGTGGCTCCACGGCCCTTCCTCTAGGCTTTCAAGCCCTTGTACATATTCAGGTGTTTCACCTGGGAAGGGTGGGAACAGTTCAGCAGCAGCTGGCCTGGGGCTCAGCTCACGTTTACTAACAGAGGCCTCGGCACGGTCCCCCAGCTTTGCAATAAGGACGCTCCTTGCGTGGGCGGGTGGGGCTGCTGGCTGTACGGGAGATGATTCCCCACCTCTGACCAATTTCAGAATTGTTTACCACTGGAGCAAGTGCCTTGGTAGTGTTTTACTCTGTATAACTGTTTGGTTCAGTTTTTTTTTCTTTTTTGGTTCAAGTTAGATTTTATTCCTCTTTTATGTATTTATAGATATAAGCATGGAAATAATTCATTCTTATAAATACATCAGTGTGAATGGAAGAACATTTTTTCTGTTTTATTTTTACATTTTATTTTTAAAATTTTTGAAATTTAATTTTATTTATTTATTTTTTTTATACAGTAGGTTAGTATTAGTTATCTATTTTATGCATAGACATGTATACAGGTCAATCCCAATCTCCCAACTCATCCCACCACCACCACCCCTTGGCTTCCCCCACTTTGTGTCCATACGTTTGTTCTCTACCTCTGTGTCTCTATTTCTGCCCTGCAAACCAGTTCATCTGTAGCATTTTTCTAGGTTCCACATATAGGCATTAATATACAATATTTGTTTTTCTCTTTCTGACTTACTTCACTCTGTATGACAGTCTCTAGATCCATCAACTTCTCTACAAATGACTCAGTTTCATTCCTTTTTATGGCTGAGTAATATTCCATTTTATATATGTACCACATCTTTATCCATTAGTCTGTCTGTGGGCATTTAGGTTGCTTCCATTACCTGGCTATTGTAAATAGTGCTGCAATGAACATTGTGGTGAATGTGTCTCTGATTTATGGTTTTCTCTGGGTATATGCCCAGAAGTGGCATTGCTGGATCCTATGGTAATTCTCTTTTTAGTTTTTTAAAGGAACCTCCATACTGTTCTCCATAGTGACTGTATCAATTTACATTCCCACCAATAGCGGAAGAGGGTTCCTTTTGTCCACACCCTCCCCAGAATTTGTTGTTTGTAGATTATCTGATGATGCCGATTCTAACAGGTGTGAGGTCTTACCTCATTGTAGTTTTGATTTGCATTTCTCTAATAATTAGTGATGTTGAGCAGCTTTTCATGTGCGTCTTGGCCATCTCTGTGTCTTCTTTGAAGAAACGTCTATTTAGATCTTCTGCCCATTTTTGTATTGGGTTGTTTGTTTTATTAATATTAAGCTGCATGAGCTGTTTATATATATTGGAGATTAAACCTTTGTCCATTGATTCGTTTGTGAAAGTTTTCGCCCATTCTGAAGGTTACCTTTTTCCATTCCCGTTTTTTAACAAAGAAAGAAAGAAATCAAAAGAATCAGAACACTAATGTGCGTGAAATATGCCTCTTGAAACTGTCGTTTTGAAATATGGACGTCTTTTGAATTTTTTGGTCGATATATGACCCCAGGATTTGTTTTCAGGGCAGCTGTCATTTACAGGCCTGTAATGATTTGGAATATCCACTGACCATTAGCGCTGGGATTAAAGCTGCTGCTGTGTGAAACGGCCACAAGGTGGCAGCAGTTCTCCCTTACCAATTCTGGATACTAGGGCAGCAGAGCCTCAATGGAAGTCGCGTTCTAGATTGGAATGTAGAACGGAATGTACCAGGAGAAAGCCCCTCAATTTTTTCTCACTAATTCTTGTTCGTGTTTTTAATTTAATTTTTTATTTTTTATTACAGCAAGTTTGAGTACAACGTTTAGCTTGTTGTAGGTGTGCAAGAGGTGGTTCTTTTACACATATACATATGTCTGTTCTTCCTGGGATCCTTTTCCCAAGTTCGTTATGACAGAATGTTGAGTAGTCTTCTCTTGGTACTCCGTAGGTCTTTGGTGATTATATACGTCTACTGTGTTTGTATATGTCTGTTAACCCCAATATCGTAATGAATTCAATCCTCACACCTTTCCTTTGGTGAAACATAAGTTTGTTTAATGAATCTGTGATTGCCCTTCTCCGTGGAAATATCTGCCCTGGTATCAATTTATAGGTAACACCTCTAAGTGATATGATATGATATGTGTCTTTCACTTTCTGACTTACTCCAAGTCACGTGATTACATCTAGACTCAGCTACGGTGCTGCAAATGGCATTGTGTGCTTTTTTTCCTTGGCTAATATTCTGTCTTAGCGATGTCCATTTTCTGCAATGTGATTCCCTGAGACCTGAGGATTAGCTCACCTGCGCAGCCTGACCCTCCCGGCAAGCCCTCCCCAGGTGTGCCTGGGTTAAGGTCAATATAAACAGCACTCCAGGCAGCAATAGCCCCTGCAGCTGTGCCTGACTCCATATTCTCTGCCCCGTCAGCAGTCTCGGGGCTGTGCTGGTTGGAGGGTGTGAGGGTCCACGGCTTTGTGGGTGGCCCGGTGTGAGTGGGGCTCTGCTGGACTTTCTGCAGGAGTTGCCAGGCTGCCACCTCTAAAGAAGAGGATGTGTCACCCATAACTTCCACTGGAGTATCTCTCCGGGATGAGGTGAGGAAGGAAAAAAAGGAGTGGGGGCCGGGACAGGAGGGGTATCTCAGGCAGGGCAATGGAAAGCTTCCAGAAGAGCGCCCGTGGCCAGGACCATCCTGGCTGACCTGCAGGCACCAAGTTGGCCTGCGTGCTTTCGCTGGTGTGGCTCCACGGCCCTTCCTCTAGGCTTTCAAGCCCTTGTACATATTCAGGTGTTTCACCTGGGAAGGGTGGGAACAGTTCAGCAGCAGCTGGCCTGGGGCTCAGCTCACGTTTACTCACAGAGGCCTCGGCACGGTCCCCCAGCTTTGCAATAAGGACGCTCCTTGCGTGGGCGGGCGGGGCTGCTGGCTGTATGGGGATGATTCCCCACCTCTGACCAATTTCAGAATTGTTTACCACTGGAGCAAGTGCCTTGGTAGTGTTTTACTCTGTATAACTGTTAGGTTCAGTTTTTTTTTTCTTTTGTGGTTCAAGTTAGATTTTATTCCTCTTTTATGTATTTATGGATATAAGCATGGAAATAATTCATTCTTATAAATACATCAGTGTGAATGGAAGAATATTTTTTCTCTTTTATTTTTACATTTTATTTTTAAATTTTTGAAATTTAATTTTATTCATTTTTTTATACAGTAGGTTATTATTAGTTATCTATTTTATGCATAGACATGTATACAGGTCAATCCCAATCTCCCAACTCATCCCACCACCACCACACCATGGCTTCCCCCACTTTGTGTCCATACGTTTGTTCTCTACCTCTGTGTCTCTATTTCTGCCCTGCAAACCAGTTCATCTGTAGCATTTTTCTAGGTTCCACATATAGGCATTAATATACAATATTTGTTTTTCTCTTTCTGACTTACTTCACTCTGTATGACAGTCTCTAGATCCATCAACTTCTCTACAAATGACTCAGTTTCATTCCTTTTTATGGCTGAGTAATATTCCATTTTATATATGTACCACATCTTTATCCATTCGTCTGTCTGTGGGCATTTAGGTTGCTTCCATTACCTGGCTATTGTAAATAGTGCTGCAATGAACATTGTGGTGAATGTGTCTTTGTGATTTATGGTTTTCTCTGGGTATATGCCCAGAAGTGGGATTGCTGGATCCTATGGTAATTCTCTTTTTAGTTTTTTAAAGGAACCTCCATACTGTTCTCCATAGTGACTGTATCAATTTACATTCCCACCAATAGCAGAAGAGGGTTCCTTTTGTCCACACCCTCCCCAGAATTTGTTGTTTGTAGATTATCTGATGATGCCGATTCTAACAGTTGTGAGGTCTTACCTCATTGTAGTTTTGATTTGCATTTCTCTAATAATTAGTGATGTTGAGCAGCTTTTCATGTGCGTCTTGGCCATCTCTGTGTCTTCTTTAAAGAAACGTCTATTTAGATCTTCTGCCCATTTTTGTATTGGGTTGTTTGTGGTATTAATATTAAGCTGCATGAGCTGTTTATATATATTGGAGATTAAACCTTTGTCCATTGATTCGTTTGTGAACGTTTTCGCCCCTTCTGAGGGTTACCTTTTTCCATTCCCGTTTTTTAACAAAGAAAGAAAGAAATCAAAAGAATCAGAACACTAATGTTCGTGAAATATGCCTCTTGAAACTGTCGTTTTGAAATATGGACGTCTTTTGAATTTTTTGGTCGATATATGACCCCAGGATTTGTTTTCAGGTCAGGTGTCATTTACAGGCCTGTAATGATTTGGAATATCCACTGACCATTAGCGCTGGGATTAAAGCTGCTGTTGTGTGAAACGGCCACAAGGTGGCAGCAGTTCTCCCTTACCAAATCTGGTTACTAGGGCAGCAGAGCCTCAATGGAAGTCGCGTTCTAGATTGGAATGTAGAACGGAATGTACCAGGAGAAAGCCCCTCAAGTTTTTCTCACTAATTCTTGTTCGTGTTTTTAATTTAATTTTTTATTTTTTATTACAGCAAGCTTGAGTACAACGTTTAGCTTGTTGTAGGTGTGCAAGAGGTGGTTCTTTTACACATATACATAAGTCTGTTCTTCCTGGGATCCTTTTCCCATGTTCGTTATGACAGAATGTTGAGTAGTCTTCTCTTGGTACTCCGTAGGTCTTTGGTGATTATATACGTCTACTGTGTTTGTATATGTCTGTTAAACCCAATATCATAATGAATTCAATCCTCACACCTTTCCTTTGGTGAACCATAAGTTTGTTTAATGAATCTGTGATTGCCCTTCTCCGTGGAAATATCTGCCCTGGTATCAATTTATAGGTAACACCTATAAGTGATATGATATGATATGTGTCTTTCACTTTCTGACTTACTCCAAGTCACATGATTACCTCTAGATTCATCTACGGTGCTGCAAATGGCATTGTGTGCTTTTTTTCCTTGGCTAATATTCTGTCTTAGCGAGTTCCATTTTCTGCAATGTGATTCCCTGAGGGCTGAGGATTAGCTGACCTGGGCAGCCTGAGCCTGCCGGCAAGCCCTCCCCAGGTGTGCCTGTGTTGAGGTCAATATAAACAGCACTCCAGGCAGCAATAGCCCCTGCAGCTGTGCCTGACTCCATATTCTCTGCCCCGTCAGCAGTCTCGGGGCTGTGCTGGTGGGAGGGTGTGAGGGTCCACGGCTTTGTGGGTTGCCCGGTGTGAGTGGGGCTCTGCTGGACTTTCTGCAGGAGTTGCCAGGCTGCCACCTGTAAAGAAGAGGATGTGTCACCCATAACTTCCACTGGAGTATCTCTCCGGGCTGAGGTGAGTAAGGAAAAAAACGAGTGGGGGCCGGGACAGGAGTGGTATCTCAGGCAGGGCAATGGAAAGCTTCCAGAAGAGCGCCCGTGGCCAGAACCATCCTGGCTGACCTGCAGGCACCAAGGGGGCCTGCGTGCTTTCGCTGGTGTGGCTCCACGGCCCTTCCTCTAGGCATTCAAGCCCTTGTACATATTCAGGTGTTTCACCTGGGAAGGGTGGGAACAGTTCAGCAGCAGCTGGCCTGGGGCTCAGCTCACGTTTACTCACAGAGGCCTCGGCACGGTACCCCAGCTTTGCAATAAGGATGCTCCTTGCGTGGGCGGGTGGGGCTGCTGGCTGTATGGGAGATGATTCCCCACCTCTGACCAATTTCAGAATTGTTTACCACTGGAGCAAGTGCCTTGGTAGTGTTTTCCTCTGTATAACTGTTAGGTTCAGTTTTCTTTTTTTTTTCTTTTTTGGTTCAAGTTAGATTTTATTCCTCTTTTATGTATTTATGGATATAAGCATGGAAATAATTCATTCTTATAAATACATCAGTGTGAATGGAAGAACATTTTTTCTGTTTTATTTTTACATTTTATTTTTAAAATTTTTGAAATTTAATATTCTTTATTTTTTTTATACAGTAGGTTATTATTAGTTATCTATTTTATGCATAGACATGTATACAGGTCAATCCCAATCTCCCAACTCATCCCACCACCACCACCCCATGGCTTCCCCCACTTTGTGTCCATACGTTTGTTCTCTACCTCTGTGTCTCTATTTCTGCCCTGCAAACCAGTTCATCTGTAGCATTTTTCTAGGTTCCACATATAGGCATTAATATACAATATTTCTTTTTCTCTTTCTGACTTACTTCACTCTGTATGACAGTCTCTAGATCCATCAACTTCTCTACAAATGACCCAGTTTCATTCCTTTTTATTGCTGAGTAATATTCCCTTTTATATATATACCACATCTTTATCCATTCGTCTGTCTGTGGGCTTTTAGGTTGCTTCCATTACCTGGCTATTGTAAATAGTGCTGCAGTGAACATTGTGGTGAATGTGTCTCTGTGATTTATGGTTTTCTCTGGGTATATGCCCAGAAGTGGGATTGCTGGATCCTATGGTAATTCTCTTTTTAGTTTTTTAAAGGAACCTCCATACTGTTCTCCATAGTGACTGTATCAATTTACATTCCCACCAATAGAGGAAGAGGGTTCCTTTTGTCCACACCCTCCCCAGAATTTGTTGTTTGTAGATTATCTGATGATGCCCATTCTAACAGGTGTGAGGTCTTACCTCATTGTAGTTTTGATTTGCATTTCTCTAATAATTAGTGATGTTGAGCAGCTTTTCATGTGTGTCTTGGACATCTCTGTGTCTTCTTTGAAGAAACGTCTATTTAGATCTTCTGCCCAATTTTGTATTGGGTTGTTTGTTTTATTAATATTCAGCTGCATGAGCTGTTTATATATATTGGAGATTAAACCTTTGTCCATTGATTCGTTTGTGAAAGTTTTCGCCCATTCTGAGGGTTGCCTTTTTCCATTCCCATTTTTTTAACAAAGAAAGAAAGAAATCAAAAGAAGCAGAACACTAATGTGCGTGAAATATGCCTCTTGAAACTGTCGTTTTGAAATATGGACGTCTTTTGAATTTTTTGGTCGATATATGACCCCAGGATTTGTTTTCAGGGCAGGTGTCATTTACAGGCCTGTAATGATTTGGAATATCCACTGACCATTAGCGCTGGGATTAAAGCTGCTGTTGTGTGAAACGGCTACAAGGTGGCAGCAGTTCTCCCTTACCAAATCTGGTTACTAGGGCAGCAGAGCCTCAATGGAAGTCACGTTCTAGATTGGAATGTAGAACGGAATGTACCAGGAGAAAGCCCCTCAAGTTTTTCTCACTAATTCTTGTTCGTGTTTTTAATTTAATTTTTTATTTTTTATTACAGCAATTTTGAGTACAACGTTTAGCTTGTTGTAGGTGTGCAAGAGGTGGTTCTTTTACACATATACATATGTCTGTTCTTCCTGGGATCCTTTTCCCATGTACGTTATGACAGAATGTTGAGTAGTCTTCTCTTGGTACTCCGTAGCTCTTTGGTGGTTATATATGTCTACTGTGTTTGTATATGTCTGTTAACCCCAATATCGTAATGAATTCAATCCTCACACCTTTCCTTTGGTGAACCATAAGTTTGTTTAATGAATCTGTGATTGCCCTTCTCCGTGGAAATATCTGCCCTGGTATCAATTTATAGGTAACACCTATAAGTGATATGATATGATATGTGTCTTTCACTTTCTGACTTACTCCAAGTCACGTGATTACCTCTAGACTCATCTACGGTGCTGCAAATGGCATTGTGTGCTTCTTTTCCTTGGCGAATATTCTGTCTTAGCGAGGTCCATTTTCTGCAATGTGATTCCCTGAGGGCTGAGGATTAGCTGACCTGGGCAGCCTGACCCTGCCGGCAAGCCCTCCCCAGGTGTGCCTGGGTTGAGGTCAATATAAACAGCACTCCAGGCAGCAATAGCCCCTGCAGCTGTGCCTGACTCCATATTCTCTGCCCCGTCAGCAGTCTCGGGGCTGTGCTGGTGGGAGGGTGTGAGGGTACACGGCTTTGTGGGTGGCCCGGTGTGAGTGGGGCTCTGCTGGACTTTCTGCAGGAGTTGCCAGGCTGCCACCTGTAAAGAAGAGGATGTGTCACCCATAACTTCCACTGGAGTATCTCTCCGGGCTGAGGTGAGGAAGGAAAAAAAGGAGTGGGAGCCGGGACAGGAGGGGTATCTCAGGCAGGGCAATGGAAAGCTTCCAGAAGAGCGCCCGTGGCCAGGACCATCCTGGCTGACCTGCAGGCACCAAGTTGGCCTGCGTGCTTTCGCTGGTGTGGCTCCACGGCCCTTCCTCTAGGCTTTCAAGCCCTTGTACATATTCAGGTGTTTCACCTGGGAAGGGTGGGAACAGTTCAGCAGCAGCTGGCCTGGGGCTCAGCTCACGTTTACTCACAGAGGCCTCGGCACGGTCCCCCAGCTTTGCAATAAGGACGCTCCTTGCGTGGGCGGGTGGGGCTGCTGGCTGTATTGGAGATGATTCCCCACCTCTGACCAATTTCAGAATTGTTTACCACTGGAGCAAGTGCATTGGTAGTGTTTTACTCTGTATAACTGTTTGGTTCAGTTTTTTTTTTCTTTTTTGGTTCAAGTTAGATTTTATTCCTCTTTTATGTATTTATAGATATAAGCATGGAAATAATTCATTCTTATAAATACATCAGTGTGAATGGAAGAACATTTTTTCTGTTTTATTTTTACATTTTATTTTTAAAATTTTTGAAATTTAATTTTATATATTTATTTTTTTTATACAGTAGGTTAGTATTAGTTATCTATTTTATGCATAGACATGTATACAGGTCAATCCCAATCTCCCAACTCATCCCACCACCACCACCCCATGGCTTCCCCCACTTTGTGTCCATACGTTTGTTCTCTACCTCTGTGTCTCTATTTCTGCCCTGCAAACCAGTTCATCTGTAGCATTTTTCTAGGTTCCACATATAGGCATTAATATACAATATTTGTTTTTCTCTTTCTGACTTACTTCACTCTGTATGACAGTCTCTAGATCCATCAACTTCTCTACAAATGACTCAGTTTCATTCCTTTTTATGGCTGAGTAATATTCCATTTTATATATGTACCACATCTTTATCCATTCGTCTGTCTGTGGGCATTTAGGTTGCTTCCATTACCTGGCTATTGTAAATAGTGCTGCAATGAACATTGTGGTGAATGTGTCTCTGATTTATGGTTTTCTCTGGGTATATGCCCAGAAGTGGCATTGCTGGATCCTATGGTAATTCTCTTTTTAGTTTTTTAAAGGAACCTCCATACTGTTCTCCATAGTGACTGTATCAATTTACATTCCCACCAATAGCGGAAGAGGGTTCCTTTTGTCCACACCCTCCCCAGAATTTGTTGTTTGTAGATTATCTGATGATGCCGATTCTAACAGGTGTGAGATCTTACCTTATTGTAGTTTTGATTTGCATTACTCTAATAATTAGTGATGTTGAGCAGCTTTTCATGTGCGTCTTGGCCATCTCTGTGTCTTCTTTGAAGAAACGTCTATTTAGATCTTCTGCCCATTTTTGTATTGGGTTGTTTGTTTTATTAATATTAAGCTGCATGAGCTGTATATATATATTGGAGATTAAACCTTTGTCCATTGATTCGTTTGTGAAAGTTTTCGCCCATTCTGAGGGTTGCCTTTTTCCATTCCCGTTTTTTTAACAAAGAAAGAAAGAAATCAAAAGAAGCAGAACACTAATGTGCATGAAATATGCCTGTTGAAACTGTCGTTTTGAAATATGGACGTCTTTTGAATTTTTTGGTCGATATATGACCCCAGGATTTGTTTTCAGGGCAGGTGTCATTTACAGGCCTGTAATGATTTGGAATATCCACTGACCATTAGCGCTGGGATTAAAGCTGCTGTTGTGTGAAACGGCCACAAGGTGGCAGCAGTTCTCCCTTACCAAATCTGGTTACTAGGGCAGCAGAGCCTCAATGGAAGTCGCGTTCTAGATTGGAATGTAGAACGGAATGTACCAGGAGAAAGCCCCTCAATTTTTTCTCACTAATTCTTGTTCGTGTTTTTAATTTAATTTTTTATTTTTTATTACAGCAAGTTTGAGTACAACGTTTAGCTTGTTGTAGGTGTGCAAGAGGTGGTTCTTTTACACATATACATATGTCTGTTCTTCCTGGGATCCTTTTCCCAAGTTCGTTATGACAGAATGTTGAGTGGTCTTCTCTTGGTACTCCGTAGGTCTTTGGTGATTATATACGTCTACTGTGTTTGTATATGTCTGTTAACCCCAATATCATAATGAATTCAATCCTCACACCTTTCCTTTGGTGAAACATAAGTTTGTTTAATGAATCTGTGATTGCCCTTCTCCGTGGAAATATCTGCCCTGGTATCAATTTATAGGTAACACCTATAAGTGATATGATATGATATGTGTCTTTCACTTTCTGACTTACTCCAAGTCACGTGATTACTTCTAGACTCATCTACGGTGCTGCAAATGGCATTGTGTGCTTTTTTTCCTTGGCTAATATTCTGTCTTAGCGAGGTCCATTTTCTGCAATGTGATTCCCTGAGACCTGAGGATTAGCTCACCTGCGCAGCCTGACCCTCCCGGTAAGCCCTCCCCAGGTGTGCCTGGGTTAAGGTCAATATAAACAGCACTCCAGGCAGCAATAGCCCCTGCAGCTGTGCCTGACTCCATATTCTCTGCCCCGTCAGCAGTCTCGGGGCTGTGCTGGTTGGAGGGTGTGAGGGTCCACGGCTTTGTGGGTGGCCCGGTGTGAGTGGGGCTCTGCTGGACTTTCTGCAGGAGTTGCCAGGCTGCCACCTCTAAAGAAGAGGATGTGTCACCCATAACTTCCACTGGAGTATCTCTCCGGGCTGAGGTGAGGAAGGAAAAAAAGGAGTGGGGGCCGGGACAGGAGGGGTATCTCAGGCAGGGCAATGGAAAGCTTCCAGAAGAGCGCCCGTGGCCAGGACCATCCTGGCTGACCTGCAGGCACCAAGTTGGCCTGCGTGCTTTCGCTGGTGTGGCTCCACGGCCCTTCCTCTAGGCTTTCAAGCCCTTGTACATATTCAGGTGTTTCACCTGAGAAGGGTGGGAACAGTTCAGCAGCAGCTGGCCTGGGGCTCAGCTCACGTTTACTCACAGAGGCCTCTGCACGGTCCCCCAGCTTTGCAATAAGGACGCTCCTTGCGTGGGCGGGCGGGGCTGCTGGCTCTATGGGAGATGATTCCCCACCTCTGACCAATTTCAAAATTGTTTACCACTGGAGCAAGTGCCTTGGTAGTGTTTTCCTCTGTATAACTGTTAGGTTCAGTTTTTTTTTTCTTTTGTGGTTCAAGTTAGATTTTATTCCTCTTTTATGTATTTATGGATATAAGCATGGAAATAATTCATTCTTATAAATACATCAGTGTGAATGGAAGAACATTTTTTCTGTTTTATTTTTACATTTTATTTTTAAATTTTTGAAATTTAATTTTCTTTATTTTTTTTATACAGTAGGTTATTATTAGTTATCTATTTTATGCATAGACATGTATACAGGTCAATCCCAATCTCCAAACTCATCCCACCACCACCACCCCATGGCTTCCCCCACTTTGTGTCCATACGTTTGTTCTCTACCTCTGTGTCTCTATTTCTGCCCTGCAAACCAGTTCATCTGTAGCATTTTTCTAGGTTCCACATATAGGCATTAATATACAATATTTGTTTTTCTCTTTCTGACTTACTTCACTCTGTATGACAGTCTCTAGATCCATCAACTTCTCTACAAATGACCCAGTTTCATTCCTTTTTATGGCTGAGAAATATTCCATTTTATATATGTACCACATGTTTATCCATTCGTCTGTCTGTGGGCATTTAGGTTGCTTCCATTACCTGGCTATTGTAAATAGTGCTGCAATGAACATTGTGGTGAATGTGTCTCTGTGATTTATGGTTTTCTCTGGGTATATGCCCAGAAGTGGGATTGCTGGATCCTATGGTAATTCTCTTTTTAGTTTTTTAAAGGAACCTCCATACTGTTCTCCATAGTGACTGTATCATTTTACATTCCCACCAATAGCAGAAGAGCGTTCCTTTTGTCCACACCCTCCCCAGAATTTGTTGTTTGTAGATTATCTGATGATGCCGATTCTAACAGGTGTGAGGTCTTACCTCATTGTAGTTTTGATTTGCATTTCTCTAATAATTAGTGATGTTGAGCAGCTTTTCATGTGCGTCTTGGCCATCTCTGTGTCTTCTTTGAAGAAACGTCTATTTAGATCTTCTGCCCATTTTTGTATTGGGTTGTTTGTTGTATTAATATTAAGCTGCATGAGCTGTTTATATATATTGGAGATTAAACCTTTGTCCATTGATTCGTTTGTGAAAGTTTTCGCCCATTCTGAGGGTTGCCTTTTTCCATTCCCATTTTTTTAACAAAGAAAGAAAGAAATCAAAAGAAGCAGAACACTAATGTGCGTGAAATATGCCTCTTTAAACTGTCGTTTTGAAATATGGACGTCTTTTGAATTTTTTGGTCGATATATGACCCCAGGATTTGTTTTCAGGGCAGGTGTCATTTACAGGCCTGTAATGATTTGGAATATCCACTGACCATTAGCGCTGGGATTAAAACTGCTGTTGTGTGAAATGGCCACAAGGTGGCAGCAGTTCTCCCTTACCAAATCTGGTTACTAGGGCAGCAGAGCCTCAATGGAAGTCGCGTTCTAGATTGGAATTTAGAACGGAATGTGCCAGGAGAAAGCCCCTCAAGTTTGTCTCACTACTTCTTGTTCGTGTTTTTAATTTAATTTTTTATTTTTATTACAGCAAGTTTGAGTACAACGTTTAGCTTGTTGTAGGTGTGCAAGAGGTGGTTCTTTTACACATATACATATGTCTGTTCTTCCTGGGATCCTTTTCCCAAGTTCGTTATGACAGAATGTTGAGTAGTCTTCTCTTGGTACTCCGTAGGTCTTTGGTGATTATATACGTCTACTGTGTTTGTATATGTCTGTTAACCCCAATATCATAATGAATTCAATCCTCACACCTTTCCTTTGGTGAACCATAAGTTTGTTTAATGAATCTGTGATTGCCCTTTGCGTGGAAATATCTGCCCTGGTATCAATTTATAGGTAACACCTATAAGTGATATGATATGATATGTGTCTTTCACTTTCTGACTTACTCCAAGTCACGTGATTACCTCTAGACTCATCTACGGTGCTGCAAATGGCATTGTGTGCTTTTTTTCCTTGGCGAATATTCTGTCTTAGCGAGGTCCATTTTCTGCAATATGATTCCCTGAGAGCAGAGGATTACCTGACCTGCGCAGCCTGACCCTCCCGGCAAGCCCTCCCCAGGTGTGCCTGGGTTAAGGTCAATATAAACAGCACTCCAGGCAGCAATAGCCCCTGCAGCTGTGCCTGACTCCATATTCTCTGACCCGTCAGCAGTCTCGGGGCTGTGCTGGTGGGAGGGTGTGAGGGTACACGGCTTTGTGGGTGGCCCGGTGTGAGTGGGGCTCTGCTGGACTTTCTGCAGGAGTTGCCAGGCTGCCACCTGTAAAGAAGAGGATGTGTCACCCATAACTTCCACTGGAGTATCTCTCCGGGCTGAGGTGAGGAAGGAAAAAAAGGAGTGGGGGCCGGGACAGGAGGGGTATCTCAGGCAGGGCAATGGAAAGCTTCCAGAAGAGCGCCCGTGGCCAGGACCATCCTGGCTGACCTGCAGGCACCAAGTTGGCCTGCGTGCTTTCGCTGGTGTGGCTCCACGGCCCTTCCTCTAGGCTTTCAAGCCCTTGTACATATTCAGGTGTTTCACCTGGGAAGGGTGGGAACAGTTCAGCAGCAGCTGGCCTGGGGCTCAGCTCACGTTTACTCACAGAGGCCTCGGCACGGTCCCCCAGCTTTGCAATAAGGACACTCCTTGCGTGGGCGGGTGGGGCTGCTGGCTGTATGGGGATGATTCCCCACCTCTGACCAATTTCAGAGTTGTTTACCACTGGAGCAAGTGCCTTGGTAGTGTTTTCCTCTGTATAACTGTTAGGTCCAGTATTTTTTTTTCTTTTTCGGTTCAAGTTAGATTTTATTCCTCTTTTATGTATTTATGGATATAAGAATGGAAATAATTCATTCTTATAAATACATCAGTGTGAATGGAAGAACTTTTTTTCTGTTTTATTTTTACATTTTATTTTTAAAATTTTTGAAATTTAATTTTATTTATTTATTTTTATACAGTAGGTTGTTATTAGTTATCAATTTTATGCATAGACATGTATACAGGTCAATCCCAATCTCCCAACTCATCCCACCACCACCACCCCATGGCTTCCCCCACTTTGTGTCCATACGTTTGTTCTCTACCTCTGTGTCTCTATTTCTGCCCTGCAAACCAGTTCATCTGTAGCATTTTTCTAGGTTCCACATATAGGCATTAATATACAATATTTGTTTTTCTCTTTCTGACTTACTTCACTCTGTATGACAGTCTCTAGATCCATCAACTTCTCTACAAATGACCCAGTTTCATTCCTTTTTATGGCTGAGTAATATTCCATTTTATATATGTACCACATCTTTATCCATTCGTCTGTCTGTGGGCATTTAGGTTGCTTCCATTACCTGGCTATTGTAAATAGTGCTGCAATGAACATTGTGGTGAATGTGTCTCTGTGATTTATGGTTTTCTCTGGTTATATGCCCAGAAGTGGGATTGCTGGATCCTATGGTAATTCTCTTTTTAGTTTTTTAAAGGAACCTCCATACTGTTCTCCATAGTGACTGTATCATTTTACATTCCCACCAATAGCAGAAGAGGGTTCCTTTTGTCCACACCCTCCCCAGAATTTGTTGTTTGTAGATTATCTGATGATGCCGATTCTAACAGGTGTGAGGTCTTACCTCATTGTAGTTTTGATTTGCATTTCTCTAATAATTAGTGATGTTGAGCAGCTTTTCATGTGCGTCTTGGCCATCTCTGTGTCTTCTTTGAAGAAACGTCTATTTAGATCTTCTGCCCATTTTTGTATTGGGTTGTTTGTTTTACTAATATTAAGCTGCATGAGCTGTTTATATATATTGGAGATTAAACCTTTGTCCATTGATTCGTTTGTGAAAGTTTTCGCCCATTCTGAGGGTTGCCTTTTTCCTTTCCCGTTTTTTTAACAAAGAAAGAAAGAAATCAAAAGAAGCAGAACACTAATGTGCGTGAAATATGCCTCTTTAAACTGTCGTTTTGAAATATGGACGTCTTTTGAATTTTTTGGTCGATATATGACCCCAGGATTTGTTTTCAGGGCAGGTGTCATTTACAGGCCTGTAATGATTTGGAATATCCACTGACCATTAGCGCTGGGATTAAAACTGCTGTTGTGTGAAACGGCCACAAGGTGGAAGCAGTTCTCCCTTACCAAAACTGGTTACTAGGGCAGCAGAGCCTCAATGGAAGTCGCGTTCTAGATTGGAATTTAGAACGGAATGTGCCAGGAGAAAGCCCCTCAAGTTTGTCTCACTACTTCTTGTTCGTGTTTTTAATTTAATTTTTTATTTTTATTACAGCAAGTTTGAGTACAACGTTTAGCTTGTTGTAGGTGTGCAAGAGGTGGTTCTTTTACACATATACATATGTCTGTTCTTCCTGGGATCCTTTTCCCAAGTTCGTTATGACAGAATGTTGAGTAGTCTTCTCTTGGGACTCCGTAGGTCTTTGGTGATTATATACGTCTACTGTGTTTGTATATGTCTGTTAACCCCCATATCATAATGAATTCAATCCTCACACCTTTCCTTTGGTGAACTATAAGTTTGTTTAATAAATCTGTGATTGCCCTTCTCCGGGGAAATATCTGCCCTGGTATCAATTTATAGGTAACACCTATAAGTGATATGATATGATATGTGTCTTTCACTTTCTGACTTACTCCAAGTCACGTGATTACCTCTAGACTCATCTACGGTGCTGCAAATGGCATTGTGTGCTTTTTTTCCTTGGCGAATATTCTGTCTTAGCGAGGTCCATTTTCTGCAATATGATTCCCTGAGAGCTGAGGATTAGCTGACCTGCGCAGCCTGACCCTCCCGGCAAGCCCTCCCCAGGTGTGCCTGGGTTAAGGTCAATATAAACAGCACTCCAGGCAGCAATAGCCCCTGCAGCTGTGCCTGACTCCATATTCTCTGCCCCGTCAGCAGTCTCCGGGCTGTGCTGGTGGGAGAGTGTGAGGGTCCACAGCTTTGTGGGTGGCCCGGTGTGAGTGGGGCTCTGCTGGACTTTCTGCAGGAGTTGCCAGGCTGCCACCTGTAAAGAAGAGGATGTGTCACCCATAACTTCCACTGGAGTATCTCTCCGGGCTGAGGTGAGGAAGGAAAAAATGGAGTGGGGGCCGGGACAGGAGGGGTATCTCAGGCAGGGCAATGGAAAGCTTCCAGAAGAGCGCCCGTGGCCAGGACCATCCTGGCTGACCTGCAGGCACCAAGTTGGCCTGCGTGCTTTCGCTGGTGTGGCTCCACGGCCCTTCCTCTAGGCTTTCAAGCCTTTGTACATATTCAGGTGTTTCACCTGGGAAGGGTGGGAACAGTTCAGCAGCAGCTGGCCTGGGGCTCAGCTCACGTTTACTCACAGAGGCCTCGGCACGGTCCCCCAGCTTTGCAATAAGGACGCTCCTTGCGTGGGCGGGTGGGGCTACTGGCTGTATGGGGATGATTCCCCACCTCTGACCAATTTCAGAGTTGTTTACACTGGAGCAAGTGCCTTGGTAGTGTTTTCCTCTGTATAACTGTTAGGTCCAGTTTTTTTTTTCTTTTTTGGTTCAAGTTAGATTTTATTCCTCTTTTATGTATTTATGGATATAAGCATGGAAATAATTCATTCTTATAAATACATCAGTGTGAATGGAAGAACATTTTTTCTGTTTTATTTTTACATTTTATTTATAAAATTTTTGAAATTTAATTTTATTTATTTTTTTTATACAGTAGGTTAGTATTAGTTATCTATTTTATGCATAGACATGTATACAGGTCAATCCCAATCTCCCAACTCATCCCACCACCACCACCCCTTGGCTTCCCCCACTTTGTGTCGATACGTTTGTTCTCTACCTCTGTGTCTCTATTTCTGCGCTGCAAACCAGTTCATCTGTAGCATTTTTCTAGGTTCCGCATATAGGCATTAATATACAATATTTGTTTTTCTCTTTCTGACTTACTTCACTCTGTATGACAGTCTCTAGATCCATCAACTTCTCTACAAATGACTCAGTTTCATTCCTTTTTATGGCTGAGTAATATTCCATTTTATATATGTACCACATCTTTATCCATTCGTCTGTCTGTGGGCATTTAGGTTGCTTCCATTACCTGGCTATTGTAAATAGTGCTGCAATGAACATTGTGGTGAATGTGTCTTTGTGATTTATGGTTTTCTCTGGGTATATGCCCAGAAGTGGGATTGCTGGATCCTATGGTAATTCTCTTTTTAGTTTTTAAAGGAACCTCCATACTGTTCTCCATAGTGACTGTATCAATTTACATTCCCACCAATAGCAGAAGAGGGTTCCTTTTGTCCACACCCTCCCCAGAATTTGTTGTTTGTAGATTATCTGATGATGCCGATTCTAACAGTTGTGAGGTCTTACCTCATTGTAGTTTTGATTTGCATTTCTCTAATAATTAGAGAGGTTGAGCAGCTTTTCATGTGCGTTTGGCCATCTCTGTGTCTTCTTTAAAGAAACGTCTATTTAGATCTTCTGCCCATTTTTGTATTGGGTTGTTTGTTGTATTAATATTAAGCAGCATGTGCTGTATATATATATTGCTGATTAAACCTTTGTCCATTGATTCGTTTGTGAACGTTTTCGCCCCTTTTGAGGGATACCTTTTTCCATTCCCGTTTTTTTAAAAATAAAAAAAGAAAGCAAAAGAATCAGAACACTAATGTGCGTGAAATATGCCTCTTGAAACTGTCATTTTGAAATATGGACGTCCTTTGAATTTTTTGGTCGATATATGACCACAGGATTTGTTTTCAGGGCAGGTGTCATTTACAGGCCTGTAATGATTTGGAATATCCTCTGACCATTAGCGCTGGGATTAAAGCTGCTGTTGTGTGAAACGGCCACAAGGTGGCAGCAGTTCTCCCTTACCAAATCTGGTTACTAGGGCAGCAGAGCCTCAATGGAAGTCGCGTTCTAGATTGGAATGTAGAACGGAATGTACCAGGAGAAAGCCCCTCAAGTTTTTCTCACTAATTCTTGTTCGTGTTTTTAATTTAATTTTTTATTTTTTATTACAGCAAGTTTGAGTACAACGTTTAGCTTGTTGTAGGTGTGCAAGAGGTGGTTCTTTTACACATATACATATGTCTGTTCTTCCTGGGATCCTTTTCCCATGTACGTTATGACAGAATGTTGAGTAGTCTTCTCTTGGTACTCCGTAGGTCTTTGGTGATTATATGTGTCTACTGTGTTTGTATATGTCTGTTAACCCCAATATCGTAATGAATTCAATCCTCACACCTTTCCTTTGGTGAACCATAAGTTTGTTTAATGAATCTGTGATTGCCCTTCTCCGTGGAAATATCTGCCCTGGTATCAATTTATAGGTAACACCTCTAAGTGATATGATATGATATGTGTCTTTCACTTTCTGACTTACTCCAAGTCACGTGATTACCTCTAGACTCATCTACGGTGCTGCAAATGGCATTGTGTGCTTCTTTTCCTTGGCGAATATTCTGTCTTAGCGAGGTCCATTTTCTGCAATGTGATTCCCTGAGGGCTGAGGATTAGCTGACCAGGGCAGCCTGACCCTGCCGGCAAGCCCTCCCCAGGTGTGCCTGGGTTGAGGTCAATATAAACAGCACTCCAGGCAGCAATAGCGCCTGCAGCTGTGCCTGACTCCATATTCTCTGCCCCGTCAGCAGTCTCGGGGCTGTGCTGGTGGGAGGGTGTGAGGGTCCACGGCTTTGTGGGTGGCCCGGTGTGAGTGGGGCTCTGCTGGACTTTCTGCAGGAGTTGCCAGGCTGCCACCTGTAAAGAAGAGGATGTGTCACCCATAACTTCCACTGGAATATCTCTCCGGGCTGAGGTGAGGAAGGAAAAAAAGGAGTGGGGGCCGGGACAGGAGGGGTATCTCAGGCAGGGCAATGGAAAGCTTCTAGAAGAGCGCCCGTGGCCAGGACCATCCTGGCTGACCAGCAGGCACCAAGGTGGCCTGCGTGCTGTCGCTGGTGTGGCTCCACGGCCCTTCCTCTAGGCTTTCAAGCCCTTGTACATATTCAGGTGTTTCACCTGGGAAGGGTGGGAACAGTTCAGCAGCAGCTGGCCTGGGGCTCAGCTCACATTTACTCACAGAGGCCTCGGCACGGTCCCCCAGCTTTGCAATAAGGACGCTCCTTGCGTGGGCGGGCGGGGCTGCTGGCTGTATGGGAGATGATTTCCCACCTCTGACCAATTTCAGAATGGATTACCACTGGAGCAAGTGCCTTGGTAGTGTTTTCCTCTGTATAACTGTTAGGTTCAGTTTTTTTTTTTCTTTTTTGGTTCAAGTTAGATTTTATTCCTCTTTTATGTATTTATGGATATAAGCATGGAAATAATTCATTCTTATAAATACATCAGTGTGAATGGAAGAACATTTTTTCTGTTTTATTTTTACATTTTATTTTTAAAAATTTTGAAATTTAATTTTATTTATTTTTTTATACACTAGGTTATTATTAGTTATCTATTTTATGCATAGACATGTATACAGGTCAATCCCAATCTCCCAACTCATCCCACCACCACCACCCCATGGCTTCCCCCACTTTGTGTCCATACGTTTGTTCTCTACCTCTGTGTCTCTATTTCTGCCCTGCAAACCAGTTCATCTGTAGCATTTTTCTAGGTTCCACTTATAGGCATTAATATACAATATTTGTTTTTCTCTTTCTGACTTACTTCACTCTGTATGACAGTCTCTAGATCCATCAACTTCTCTACAAATGACCAAGTTTCATTCCTTTTTATGGCTGAGTAATATTCCATTTTATATATGTACCACATCTTTATCCATTCGTCTGTCTGTCGGCATTTAGGTTGCTTCCATTACCTGGCTATTGTAAATAGTGCTGCAGTGAACATTGTGGTGAATGTGTCTCTGTGATTTATGGTTTTCTCTGGGTATATGCCCAGAAGTGGGATTGCTGGATCCTATGGTAATTCTCTTTTTAGTTTTTTAAAGGAACCTCCATACTGTTCTCCATAGTGACTGTATCAATTTACATTCCCACCAATAGAGGAAGAGGGTTCCTTTTGTCCACACCCTCCCCAGAATTTGTTGTTTGTAGATTATCTGATGATGCCCATTCTAACAGGTGTGAGGTCTTACCTCATTGTAGTTTTGATTTGCATTTCTCTAATAATTAGTGATGTTGAGCAGCTTTTCATGTGTGTCTTGGCCGTCTCTGTGTCTTCTTTGAAGAAACGTCTATTTAGATCTTCTGCCCATTTTTGTATTGGGTTGTTTGTTTTATTAATATTAAGCTGCATGAGCTGTTTATATATATTGGAGACTAAACCTTTGTCCATTGATTCGTTTGTGAAAGTTTTCGCCCATTCTGAGGGTTGCCTTTTTCCATTCCCATTTTTTTAACAAAGAAAGAAAGAAATCAAAAGAAGCAGAACACTAATGTGCGTGAAATATGCCTCTTGAAACTGTCGTTTTGAAATATGGACGTCTTTTGAATTTTTTGGTCGATATATGACCCCAGGGTTTGTTTTCAGGGCAGGTGTCATTTACAGGCCTGTAATGATTTGGAATATCCACTGACCATTAGCGCTGGGATTAAAGCTGCTGTTGTGTGAAACGGCCACAAGGTGGCAGCAGTTCTCCCTTACCAAATCTGGTTACTAGGGCAGCAGAGCCTCAATGGAAGTCACGTTCTAGATTGGAATGTAGCACGGAATGTACCAGGAAAAATCCCTTCAAGTTTTTCTCACTAATTCTTGTTCGTGTTTTTAATTTAATTTTTTATTTTTTATTACAGCAATTTTGAGTACAACGTTTAGCTTGTTGTAGGTGTGCAAGAGGTGGTTCTTTTACACATATACATAAGTCTGTTCTTCCTGGGATCCTTTTCCCATGTTCGTTATGACAGAATGTTGAGTAGTCTTCTCTTGGTACTCTGTAGGTCTTTGGTGATTATATACGTCTACTGTGTTTGTATATGTCTGTTAAACCCAATATCATAATGAATTCAATCCTCACACCTTTCCTTTGGTGAACCATATGTTTGTTTAATGAATCTGTGATTGCCCTTCTCCGTGGAAATATCTGCCCTGGTATCAATTTATAGGTAACACCTATAAGTGATATGATATGATATGTGTCTTTCATTTTCTGACTTACTCCAAGTCACGTGATTACCTCTAGATTCATCTACGGTGCTGCAAATTGCATTGTGTGCTTTTTTTCCTTGGCTAATATTCTGTCTTAGCGAGTTCCATTTTCTGCAATGTGATTCCCTGAGGGCTGAGGATTAGCTGACCTGGGCAGCCTGAGCCTGCCGGCAAGCCCTCCCCAGGTGTGCCTGGGTTGAGGTCAATATAAACAGCACTCCAGGCAGCAATAGCCCCTGCAGCTGTGCCTGACTCCATATTCTCTGCCCCGTCAGGAGTCTCGGGGCTGTGCTGGTGGGAGGGTGTGAGGGTCCACGGCTTTGTGGGTGGCCCGGTGTGAGTAGGGCTCTGCTGGACTTTCTGCAGGAGTTGCCAGGCTGCCACCTGTAAAGAAGAGGATGTGTCACCCATAACTTCCACTGGAGTATCTCTCCGGGCTGAGGTGAGTAAGGAAAAAAAGGAGTGGGGGCCGGGACAGGAGTGGTATCTCAGGCAGGGCAATGGAAAGCTTCCAGAAGAGCACCCGTGGCCAGAACCATCCTGGCTGACCTGCAGGCACCAAGGTGGCCTGCGTGCTTTCGCTGGTGTGGCTCCACGGCCCTTCCTCTAGGCATTCAAGCCCTTGTACCTATTCAGGTGTTTCACCTGGGAAGGGTGGGAACAGTTCAGCAGCAGCTGGCCTGGGGCTCAGCTCACGTTTACTCACAGAGGCCTCGGCACGGTACCCCAGCTTTGCAATAAGGATGCTCCTTGCGTGGGCGGGTGGGGCTGCTGGCTGTATGGGAGATGATTCCCCACCTCTGACCAATTTCAGAATTGTTTACCACAGGAGCAAGTGCCTTGGTAGTGTTTTCCTCTGTATAACTGTTACGTTCAGTTTTCTTTTTTTTTTCTTTTTTGGTTCAAGTTAGATTTTATTCCTCTTTTATGTATTTATGGATATAAGCATGGAAATAATTCATTCTTATAAATACATCAGTGTGAATGGAAGAACATTTTTTCTGTTTTATTTTTACATTTTATTTATAAAATTTTTGAAATTTAATTTTATTTATTTTTTTTATACAGTAGGTTAGTATTAGTTATCTATTTTATGCATAGACATGTATACAGGTCAATCCCAATCTCCCAACTCATCCCACCACCACCACCCCTTGGCTTCCCCCACTTTGTGTCGATACGTTTGTTCTCTACCTCTGTGTTTCTATTTCTGCGCTGCAAACCAGTTCATCTGTAGCATTTTTCTAGGTTCCGCATATAGGCATTAATATACAATATTTGTTTTTCTCTTTCTGACTTACTTCACTCTGTATGACAGTCTCTAGATCCATCAACTTCTCTACAAATGACTCAGTTTCATTCCTTTTTATGGCTGAGTAATATTCCATTTTATATATGTACCACATCTTTATCCATTCGTCTGTCTGTGGGCATTTAGGTTGCTTCCATTACCTGGCTATTGTAAATAGTGCTGCAATGAACATTGTGGTGAATGTGTCTTTGTGATTTATGGTTTTCTCTGGGTATATGCCCAGAAGTGGGATTGCTGGATCCTATGGTAATTCTCTTTTTAGTTTTTAAAGGAACCTCCATACTGTTCTCCATAGTGACTGTATCAATTTACATTCCCACCAATAGCGGAAGAGGGTTCCTTTTGTCCACACCCTCCCCAGAATTTGTTGTTTGTAGATTATCTGATGATGCCGATTCTAACAGTTGTGAGGTCTTACCTCATTGTAGTTTTGATTTGCATTTCTCTAATAATTAGAGAGGTTGAGCAGCTTTTCATGTGCGTTTGGCCATCTCTGTGTCTTCTTTAAAGAAACGTCTATTTAGATCTTCTGCCCATTTTTGTATTGGGTTGTTTGTTGTATTAATATTAAGCAGCATGTGCTGTATATATATATTGCTGATTAAACCTTTGTCCATTGATTCGTTTGTGAACGTTTTCGCCCCTTTTGAGGGATACCTTTTTCCATTCCCGTTTTTTTAAAAATAAAGAAAGAAAGCAAAAGAATCAGAACACTAATGTGCGTGAAATATGCCTCTTGAAACTGTCATTTTGAAATATGGACGTCCTTTGAATTTTTTGGTCGATATATGACCACAGGATTTGTTTTCAGGGCAGGTGTCATTTACAGGCCTGTAATGATTTGGAATATCCTCTGACCATTAGCGCTGGGATTAAAGCTGCTGTTGTGTGAAACGGCCACAAGGTGGCAGCAGTTCTCCCTTACCAAATCTGGTTACTAGGGCAGCAGAGCCTCAATGGAAGTCGCGTTCTAGATTGGAATGTAGAACGGAATGTACCAGGAGAAAGCCCCTCAAGTTTTTCTCACTAATTCTTGTTCGTGTTTTTAATTTAATTTTTTATTTTTTATTACAGCAAGTTTGAGTACAACGTTTAGCTTGTTGTAGGTGTGCAAGAGGTGGTTCTTTTACACATATACATATGTCTGTTCTTCCTGGGATCCTTTTCCCATGTACGTTATGACAGAATGTTGAGTAGTCTTCTCTTGGTACTCCGTAGGTCTTTGGTGATTATATGTGTCTACTGTGTTTGTATATGTCTGTTAACCCCAATATCGTAATGAATTCAATCCTCACACCTTTCCTTTGGTGAACCATAAGTTTGTTTAATGAATCTGTGATTGCCCTTCTCCGTGGAAATATCTGCCCTGGTATCAATTTATAGGTAACACCTCTAAGTGATATGATATGATATGTGTCTTTCACTTTCTGACTTACTCCAAGTCACGTGATTACCTCTAGACTCATCTACGGTGCTGCAAATGGCATTGTGTGCTTCTTTTCCTTGGCGAATATTCTGTCTTAGCGAGGTCCATTTTCTGCAATGTGATTCCCTGAGGGCTGAGGATTAGCTGACCTGGGCAGCCTGACCCTGCCGGCAAGCCCTCCCCAGGTGTGCCTGGGTTGAGGTCAATATAAACAGCACTCCAGGCAGCAATAGCCCCTGCAGCTGTGCCTGACTCCATATTCTCTGCCCCGTCAGCAGTCTCGGGGCTGTGCTGGTGGGAGGGTGTGAGGGTCCACGGCTTTGTGGGTGGCCCGGTGTGAGTGGGGCTCTGCTGGACTTTCTGCAGGAGTTGCCAGGCTGCCACCTGTAAAGAAGAGGATGTGTCACCCATAACTTCCACTGGAATATCTCTCCGGGCTGAGGTGAGGAAGGAAAAAAAGGAGTGGGGGCCGGGACAGGAGGGGTATCTCAGGCAGGGCAATGGAAAGCTTCTAGAAGAGCGCCCGTGGCCAGGACCATCCTGGCTGACCTGCAGGCACCAAGGTGGCCTGCGTGCTGTCGCTGGTGTGGCTCCACGGCCCTTCCTCTAGGCTTTCAAGCCCTTGTACATATTCAGGTGTTTCACCTGGGAAGGGTGGGAACAGTTCAGCAGCAGCTGGCCTGGGGCTCAGCTCACGTTTACTCACAGAGGCCTCGGCACGGTCCCCCAGCTTTGCAATAAGGACGCTCCTTGCGTGGGCGGGCGGGGCTGCTGGCCCTATGGGAGATGATTCTCCACCTCTGACCAATTTCAAAATTGTTTACCACTGGAGCAAGTGCCTTGGTAGTGTTTTCCTCTGTATAACTGTGAGGTTTAGATTTTTTTTTCTTTTTTGGTTCAAGTTAGATTTTATTCCTCTTTTATGTATTTATGGATATAAGCATGGAAATAATTCATTCTTATAAATACATCAGTGTGAATGGAAGAACATTTTTTCTGTTTTATTTTTACATTTTATTTTTAAATTTTTGAAATTTAATTTTATTTATTTTTTTATACAGTAGGTTATTATTAGTTATCTATTTTATGCATAGACATGTATACAGGTCAATCCCAATCTCCCAACTCATCCCACCACCACCACCCCATGGCTTCCCCCACTTTGTGTCCATACGTTTGTTCTCTACCTCTGTGTCTCTATTTCTGCCCTGCAAACCAGTTCATCTGTAGCATTTTTCTAGGTTCCACATATAGGCATTAATATACAATATTTGTTTTTCTCTTTCTGACTTACTTCACTCTGTATGACAGTCTCTAGATCCATCAACTTCTCTACAAATGACCCAGTTTCATTCCTTTTTATGGCTGAGTAATATTCCATTTTATATATGTACCACATCTTTATCCATTCGTCTGTCTGTGGGCATTTAGGTTGCTTCCATTACCTGGCTATTGTAAATAGTGCTGCAATGAACATTGTGGTGAATGTGTCTTTGTGATTTATGGTTTTCTCTGGGTATATGCCCAGAAGTGGGATTGCTGGATCCTATTGTAATTCTGTTTTTAGTTTTTAAAAGGAACCTCCATACTGTTCTCCATAGTGACTGTATCAATTTACATTCCCACCAATAGCGGAAGAGGGGTCCTTTTGTCCACACCCTCCCCAGAATTTGTTGTTTGTAGATTATCTGATGATGCCGATTCTAACAGGTGTGAGGTCTTACCTCATTGTAGTTTTGATTTGCATTTCTCTAATAATTAGTGATGTTGAGCAGCTTTTCATGTGTGTCTTGGCCGTCTCTGTGTCTTCTTTGAAGAAACGTCTA
Source organism: Mesoplodon bidens (assembly GCF_964165515.1). Taxonomy (NCBI): domain Eukaryota; kingdom Metazoa; phylum Chordata; class Mammalia; order Artiodactyla; family Ziphiidae; genus Mesoplodon; species Mesoplodon bidens. The sequence goes on along the minus strand of NW_027672604.1, from coordinate 8,453 downwards.
TTTAGATCTTCTGCCCATTTTTGTATTGGGTTGTTTGTGGTATTAATCTTAAGCTGCATGAGCTGTTTATATATATTGCAGATTAAACCTTTGTCCATTGTTTCGTTTGTGAACGTTTTCGCCCCTTCTGAGGGTTACCTTTTTCCATTCCCGTTTTTTTAACAAAGAAAGAAAGAAATCAAAAGAATCAAAACACTAATGTGCGTGAAATATGCCTCTTGAAACTGTCGTTTTGAAATATGGACGTCTTTTGAATTTTTTGGTCGATATATGACCCCAGGATTTGTTTTCAGGGCAGGTGTCATTTACAGGCCTGTAATGATTTGGAATATCCACTGACCATTAGCGCTGGGATTAAAGCTGCTGTTCTGTGAAACGGCCACAAGGTGGCAGCAGTTCTCCCTTACCAAATCTGGTTACTAGGGCAGCAGAGCCTCAATGGAAGTCGCGTTCTAGATTGGAATGTAGAACGGAATGTACCAGGAGAAAGCCCCTCAAGTTTTTCTCACTAATTCTTGTTCGTGTTTTTAATTTAATTTTTTATTTTTTATTACAGCAAGTTTGAGTACAACGTTTAGCTTGTTGTAGGTGTGCAAGAGGTGGTTCTTTTACACATATACATATGTCTGTTCTTCCTGGGATCCTTTTCCCATGTTCGTTATGACAGAATGTTGAGTAGTCTTCTCTTGGTACTCCGTAGGTCTTTGGTGATTATAAACGTCTACTGTGTTTGTATAGGTCTGTTAACCCCAATATCATAATGAATTCAATCCTCACACCTTTCTTTGGTGAACCATAAGTTTGTTTAATGAATCTGTGATTGCCCTTCTCCGTGGAAATATCTGCCCTGGTATCAATTTATAGGTAACACCTATAAGTGATATGATATGATATGTGTCTTTCACTTTCTGACTTACTCCAAGTCACGTGATTACCTCTAGACTCATCTACGGTGCTGCAAATGGCATTGTGTGCTTCTTTTCCTTGGCGAATATTCTGTCTTAGCGAGGTCCATTTTCTGCAATGTGATTCCCTGAGGGCTGAGGATTAGCTGACCTGGGCAGCCTGACCCTGCCGGCAAGCCCTCCCCAGGTGTGCCTGGGTTGAGGTCAATATAAACAGCACTCCAGGCAGCAATAGCCCCTGCAGCTGTGCCTGACTCCATATTCTCTGCCCCGTCAGCAGTCTCGGGGCTGTGCTGGTGGGAGGGTGTGAGGGTCCACGGCTTTGTGGGTGGCCCGGTGTGAGTGGGGCTCTGCTGGAATTTCTGCAGGAGTTGCCAGGCTGCCACCTCTAAAGAAGAGGATGTGTCACCCATAACTTCCACTGGAGTATCTCTCCGGGCTGAGGTGAGTAAGGAAAAAAAGGAGTGGGGGCCGGGACAGGAGTGGTATCTCAGGCAGGGCAATGGAAAGCTTCCAGAAGAGCACCCGTGGCCAGAACCATCCTGGCTGACCTGCAGGCACCAAGGTGGCCTGCGTGCTTTCGCTGGTGTGGCTCCACGGCCCTTCCTCTAGGCATTCAAGCCCTTGTACCTATTCAGGTGTTTCACCTGGGAAGGGTGGGAACAGTTCAGCAGCAGCTGGCCTGGGGCTCAGCTCACGTTTACTCACAGAGGCCTCGGCACGGTACCCCAGCTTTGCAATAAGGATGCTCCTTGCGTGGGCGGGTGGGGCTGCTGGCTGTATGGGAGATGATTCCCCACCTCTGACCAATTTCAGAATTGTTTACCACAGGAGCAAGTGCCTTGGTAGTGTTTTCCTCTGTATAACTGTTAGGTTCAGTTTTCTTTTTTTTTTCTTTTTTGGTTCAAGTTAGATTTTATTCCTCTTTTATGTATTTATGGATATAAGCATGGAAATAATTCATTCTTATAAATACATCAGTGTGAATGGAAGAACATTTTTTCTGTTTTATTTTTACATTTTATTTATAAAATTTTTGAAATTTAATTTTATTTATTTTTTTTATACAGTAGGTTAGTATTAGTTATCTATTTTATGCATAGACATGTATACAGGTCAATCCCAATCTCCCAACTCATCCCACCACCACCACCCCTTGGCTTCCCCCACTTTGTGTCGATACGTTTGTTCTCTACCTCTGTGTTTCTATTTCTGCGCTGCAAACCAGTTCATCTGTAGCATTTTTCTAGGTTCCGCATATAGGCATTAATATACAATATTTGTTTTTCTCTTTCTGACTTACTTCACTCTGTATGACAGTCTCTAGATCCATCAACTTCTCTACAAATGACTCAGTTTCATTCCTTTTTATGGCTGAGTAATATTCCATTTTATATATGTACCACATCTTTATCCATTCGTCTGTCTGTGGGCATTTAGGTTGCTTCCATTACCTGGCTATTGTAAATAGTGCTGCAATGAACATTGTGGTGAATGTGTCTTTGTGATTTATGGTTTTCTCTGGGTATATGCCCAGAAGTGGGATTGCTGGATCCTATGGTAATTCTCTTTTTAGTTTTTAAAGGAACCTCCATACTGTTCTCCATAGTGACTGTATCAATTTACATTCCCACCAATAGCAGAAGAGGGTTCCTTTTGTCCACACCCTCCCCAGAATTTGTTGTTTGTAGATTATCTGATGATGCCGATTCTAACAGTTGTGAGGTCTTACCTCATTGTAGTTTTGATTTGCATTTCTCTAATAATTAGAGAGGTTGAGCAGCTTTTCATGTGCGTTTGGCCATCTCTGTGTCTTCTTTAAAGAAACGTCTATTTAGATCTTCTGCCCATTTTTGTATTGGGTTGTTTGTTGTATTAATATTAAGCAGCATGTGCTGTATATATATATTGCTGATTAAACCTTTGTCCATTGATTCGTTTGTGAACGTTTTCGCCCCTTTTGAGGGATACCTTTTTCCATTCCCGTTTTTTTAAAAATAAAGAAAGAAAGCAAAAGAATCAGAACACTAATGTGCGTGAAATATGCCTCTTGAAACTGTCATTTTGAAATATGGACGTCCTTTGAATTTTTTGGTCGATATATGACCACAGGATTTGTTTTCAGGGCAGGTGTCATTTACAGGCCTGTAATGATTTGGAATATCCTCTGACCATTAGCGCTGGGATTAAAGCTGCTGTTGTGTGAAACGGCCACAAGGTGGCAGCAGTTCTCCCTTACCAAATCTGGTTACTAGGGCAGCAGAGCCTCAATGGAAGTCGCGTTCTAGATTGGAATGTAGAACGGAATGTACCAGGAGAAAGCCCCTCAAGTTTTTCTCACTAATTCTTGTTCGTGTTTTTAATTTAATTTTTTATTTTTTATTACAGCAAGTTTGAGTACAACGTTTAGCTTGTTGTAGGTGTGCAAGAGGTGGTTCTTTTACACATATACATATGTCTGTTCTTCCTGGGATCCTTTTCCCATGTACGTTATGACAGAATGTTGAGTAGTCTTCTCTTGGTACTCCGTAGGTCTTTGGTGATTATATGTGTCTACTGTGTTTGTATATGTCTGTTAACCCCAATATCGTAATGAATTCAATCCTCACACCTTTCCTTTGGTGAACCATAAGTTTGTTTAATGAATCTGTGATTGCCCTTCTCCGTGGAAATATCTGCCCTGGTATCAATTTATAGGTAACACCTCTAAGTGATATGATATGATATGTGTCTTTCACTTTCTGACTTACTCCAAGTCACGTGATTACCTCTAGACTCATCTACGGTGCTGCAAATGGCATTGTGTGCTTCTTTTCCTTGGCGAATATTCTGTCTTAGCGAGGTCCATTTTCTGCAATGTGATTCCCTGAGGGCTGAGGATTAGCTGACCAGGGCAGCCTGACCCTGCCGGCAAGCCCTCCCCAGGTGTGCCTGGGTTGAGGTCAATATAAACAGCACTCCAGGCAGCAATAGCCCCTGCAGCTGTGCCTGACTCCATATTCTCTGCCCCGTCAGCAGTCTCGGGGCTGTGCTGGTGGGAGGGTGTGAGGGTCCACGGCTTTGTGGGTGGCCCGGTGTGAGTGGGGCTCTGCTGGACTTTCTGCAGGAGTTGCCAGGCTGCCACCTGTAAAGAAGAGGATGTGTCACCCATAACTTCCACTGGAATATCTCTCAGGGCTGAGGTGAGGAAGGAAAAAAAGGAGTGGGGGCCGGGACAGGAGGGGTATCTCAGGCAGGGCAATGGAAAGCTTCTAGAAGAGCGCCCGTGGCCAGGACCATCCTGGCTGACCTGCAGGCACCAAGGTGGCCTGCGTGCTGTCGCTGGTGTGGCTCCACGGCCCTTCCTCTAGGCTTTCAAGCCCTTGTACATATTCAGGTGTTTCACCTGGGAAGGGTGGGAACAGTTCAGCAGCAGCTGGCCTGGGGCTCAGCTCACGTTTACTCACAGAGGCCTCGGCACGGTCCCCCAGCTTTGCAATAAGGACGCTCCTTGCGTGGGCGGGCGGGGCTGCTGGCCCTATGGGAGATGATTCTCCACCTCTGACCAATTTCAAAATTGTTTACCACTGGAGCAAGTGCCTTGGTAGTGTTTTCCTCTGTATAACTGTGAGGTTTAGATTTTTTTTTCTTTTTTGGTTCAAGTTAGATTTTATTCCTCTTTTATGTATTTATGGATATAAGCATGGAAATAATTCATTCTTATAAATACATCAGTGTGAATGGAAGAACATTTTTTCTGTTTTATTTTTACATTTTATTTTTAAATTTTTGAAATTTAATTTTATTTATTTTTTTATACAGTAGGTTATTATTAGTTATCTATTTTATGCATAGACATGTATACAGGTCAATCCCAATCTCCCAACTCATCCCACCACCACCACCCCATGGCTTCCCCCACTTTGTGTCCATACGTTTGTTCTCTACCTCTGTGTCTCTATTTCTGCCCTGCAAACCAGTTCATCTGTAGCATTTTTCTAGGTTCCACATATAGGCATTAATATACAATATTTGTTTTTCTCTTTCTGACTTACTTCACTCTGTATGACAGTCTCTAGATCCATCAACTTCTCTACAAATGACCCAGTTTCATTCCTTTTTATGGCTGAGTAATATTCCATTTTATATATGTACCACATCTTTATCCATTCGTCTGTCTGTGGGCATTTAGGTTGCTTCCATTACCTGGCTATTGTAAATAGTGCTGCAATGAACATTGTGGTGAATGTGTCTTTGTGATTTATGGTTTTCTCTGGGTATATGCCCAGAAGTGGGATTGCTGGATCCTATGGTAATTCAGTTTTTAGTTTTTTAAAGGAACCTCCATACTGTTCTCCATAGTGACTGTATCATTTTACATTCCCACCAATAGAGGAAGAGGGTTCCTTTTGTCCACACCCTCCCCAGAATTTGTTGTTTGTAGATTATCTGATGATGCCGATTCTAACAGGTGTGAGGTCTTACCTCATTGTAGTTTTGATTTGCATTTCTCTAATAATTAGTGATGTTGAGCAGCTTTTCATGTGCGTCTTGGCCATCTCTGTGTCTTCTTTGAAGAAACGTCTATTTAGATCTTCTGCCCATTTTTGTATTGGGTTGTTTGTGGTATTAATCTTAAGCTGCATGAGCTGTTTATATATATTGCAGATTAAACCTTTGTCCATTGTTTCGTTTGTGAACGTTTTCGCCCCTTCTGAGGGTTACCTTTTTCCATTCCCGTTTTTTTAACAAAGAAAGAAAGAAATCAAAAGAATCAAAACACTAATGTGCGTGAAATATGCCTCTTGAAACTGTCGTTTTGAAATATGGACGTCTTTTGAATTTTTTGGTCGATATATGACCCCAGGATTTGTTTTCAGGGCAGGTGTCATTTACAGGCCTGTAATGATTTGGAATATCCACTGACCATTAGCGCTGGGATTAAAGCTGCTGTTCTGTGAAACGGCCACAAGGTGGCAGCAGTTCTCCCTTACCAAATCTGGTTACTAGGGCAGCAGAGCCTCAATGGAAGTCGCGTTCTAGATTGGAATGTAGAACGGAATGTACCAGGAGAAAGCCCCTCAAGTTTTTCTCACTAATTCTTGTTCGTGTTTTTAATTTAATTTTTTATTTTTTATTACAGCAAGTTTGAGTACAACGTTTAGCTTGTTGTAGGTGTGCAAGAGGTGGTTCTTTTACACATATACATATGTCTGTTCTTCCTGGGATCCTTTTCCCATGTTCGTTATGACAGAATGTTGAGTAGTCTTCTCTTGGTACTCCGTAGGTCTTTGGTGATTATAAACGTCTACTGTGTTTGTATAGGTCTGTTAACCCCAATATCATAATGAATTCAATCCTCACACCTTTCTTTGGTGAACCATAAGTTTGTTTAATGAATCTGTGATTGCCCTTCTCCGTGGAAATATCTGCCCTGGTATCAATTTATAGGTAACACCTATAAGTGATATGATATGATATGTGTCTTTCACTTTCTGACTTACTCCAAGTAACGTGATTACCTCTAGACTCATCTACGGTGCTGCAAATGGCATTGTGTGCTTCTTTTCCTTGGCGAATATTCTGTCTTAGCGAGGTCCATTTTCTGCAATGTGATTCCCTGAGGGCTGAGGATTAGCTGACCTGGGCAGCCTGACCCTGCCGGCAAGCCCTCCCCAGGTGTGCCTGGGTTGAGGTCAATATAAACAGCACTCCAGGCAGCAATAGCCCCTGCAGCTGTGCCTGACTCCATATTCTCTGCCCCGTCAGCAGTCTCGGGGCTGTGCTGGTGGGAGGGTGTGAGGGTCCACGGCTTTGTGGGTGGCCCGGTGTGAGTGGGGCTCTGCTGGAATTTCTGCAGGAGTTGCCAGGCTGCCACCTCTAAAGAAGAGGATGTGTCACCCATAACTTCCACTGGAGTATCTCTCCGGGCTGAGGTGAGGAAGGAAAATAAGGAGTGGGGGCCGGGACAGGAGGGGTATCTCAGGCAGGGCAATGGAAAGCTTCCAGAAGAGCGCCCGTGGCCAGGACCATCCTGGCTGACCTGCAGGCACCAAGTTGCCCTGCTTGCTTTCGCTGGTGTGGCTCCACGGCCCTTCCTCTAGGCTTTCAAGCCCTTGTACATATTCAGGTGTTTCACCTGGGAAGGGTGGGAACAGTTCAGCAGCATCTGGCCTGGGGCTCAGCTCACGTTTACTCACAGAGGCCTCGGCACGGTCCCCCAGCTTTGCAATAAGGACGCTCCTTGCGTGGGCGGGTGGGGCTGCTGGCTGTATGGGAGATGATTCCCCACCTCTGACCAATTTCAGAATTGTTTACCACTGGAGCAAGTGCCTTGGTAGTGTTTTCCTCTGTATAACTGTTAGGTTCAGTTTTTTTTTTTCTTTTTTGGTTCAAGTTAGATTTTATTCCTCTTTTATGTATTTATAGATATAAGCATGGAAATAATTCATTCTTATAAATACATCAGTGTGAATGGAAGAACTTTTTTCTGTTTTATTTTTACATTTTATTTTTCAAAATTTTGAAATTTAATTTTATTTATTTTTTTATACACTAGGTTATTATTAGTTATCTATTTTATGCATAGACATGTATACAGGTCAATCCCAATCTCCCAAATCATCCCACCACCACCACCCCATGGCTTCCCCCACTTTGTGTCCATGTCCATACGTTTGTTCTCTACCTCTGTGTCTCTATTTCTGCCCTGCAAACCAGTTCATCTGTAGCATTTTTCTAGGTTCCACATATAGGCATTAATATACAATATTTGGTTATCTCTTTCTGACTTACTTCACTCTGTATGACAGTCTCTAGATCCATCAACTTCTCTACAAATGACTCAGTTTCATTCCTTTTTATGGCTGAGTAATATTCCATTTTATATATGTACCACATCATTATCCATTCGTCTGTCTGTGGGCATTTAGGTTGCTTCCATTACCTGGCTATTGTAAATAGTGCTGCAATGAACATTGTGGTGAATGTGTCTCTGTGATTTATGGTTTTCTCTGGGTATATGCCAGAAGTGGGATTGCTGGATCCTATGGTAATTCTCTTTTTAGCTTTTTAAAGGATCCTCCATACTGTTCTCCATAGTGACTGTATCAATTTACATTCCCACCAATAGCGGAAGAGGGTTCCTTTTGTCCACACCCTCCCCAGAATTTGTTGTTTGTAGATTATCTGATGATGCCGATTCTAACAGGTGTGAGGTCTTACCTCATTGTAGTTTTGATTTGCATTTCTCTAATAATTAGTGATGTTGAGCAGCTTTTCATGTGCGTCTTGGCCATCTCTGTGTCTTCTTTGAAGAAACGTCTCTTTAGATCTTCTGCCCATTTTTGTATTGGGTTGTTTGTTTTATTAATATTAAGCTGCATGAGATGTTTATATGTATTGGAGATTAAACCTTTGTCCATTGATTCGTTTGTGAACGTTTTCGCCCATTCTGAGGGTTGCCTTTTTCCATTCCCGTTTTTTAACAAAGAAAGAAAGAAAGCAAAAGAATCAGAACACTAATGTGCGTGAAATATGCCTCTTGAAACTGTCGTTTTGAAATATGGA